>NC_056745.1:1536317875-1536457875 GCF_019279795.1 Protopterus annectens | reverse complement strand
TTCTGTAATACAGAAGCTGTTGCTAATTTATTAGCATATGGTGAGTACTGCTTTATGTTATTGCTTCAAATTCAGCTCTCCAAGAACACATTAAAGAGAACTTGGCTTCTATAAGACCAGTTAAAAGGAAAGTTTGTAAAGATGATTTTTAACATTGGGCAGGATTCACGAAGGCTTGCACGGAGTGTAAGAGACGTGCAACACTCCATGCAAGCCTCGCGATCCAGGAACAGCCCTAAGCTCCGTGTAAGAGACCAGCTAAAATGTCTCTTACACGGACTGGGCGTCGACATGCTAAATACCTCACTTGCATCCGAAAGGTATGCAAATGAGGTATATTAGCGGTCCACGAAGCAGAAACCAGTCTGTGTAGGAGACGTTTTAGCTGCAGAAATGTACTCAGCTGACAACTGAGTACATTTCTGCAAATTCCACAACGGAGCGATGTCAGCTCCAAATAAAGGTTGCATATGACTCAGGCAGCATGCCAATGGCCAAATATGTAGCCATTGGCAAGATAACCCGATGCAAACGGGCTGCACTGTATAAAACCATAAAAAAGAAGGTTATAAACCCACAAATGTGGGTTTCATGCAATACATGGAATGACAATGCAGGGACCAGCAGACCAAAACCAACATGGCCACCGTGTAGTGGTTGCTAAGGGGGGAAGCTGAGTCTAAGACATGTAACTAAGCATTAGTAGGCAATCTCATGTAAATGAGGGTTCAGATACTGAATCTCACAGTCACATACCAAATGAGCACAGTCTCAGTAGTGTAAGAGATACAAAAGGGGGAGGAATAGAGTAGGAGATAGGTGACATCACAGGGGGGAATGGTAGAAAGAAATGCAGTTCACTGGAGGCCAGTGTAACATGACAGATGACAGGCACAAATCATGGAAAGAGGTGTGCCACTAGATAAGTCATGGAAAGTCAAGAAATGGAAGGTGTACACTGTTACCTACACCAAAGTTTCTTGCTGGCCGTGCATGCGCACGTGTGTGCACCAGGAAGCGCGAGTAGGACAGGGTGCGCGCGTGTAAGGCAGTGTGAGCATGTGGGAGCATGTTGGGAAATGTTTAACACTGTTTGCGTGGGTGTGTGTGCGTGTAAGGCAGGCTGAGTATGTTGGAGGCTGTTGGCAGACATGTAACAGTGTTTGCGTGGGTGTACGCGCGTTTAAACCTGAATAAGTAGATTCTGAACCATGTAAGCACGTGTGCGTGCGTGTAAGCCACTGTGTTTCAGATAGTATGCACGTTGCTCCCCCCTGAGGAAACAGAGAGGAAAAAGGAAGCAACAGAATTAATAGGAAGCTAGCAGGGATAACTGCTGAAGCTAGCAGGTGAAAATAATTAGAAGCAGGCAATTACACAGGCAGAATAGTAGCCCAGCCCAGCACTTAAAACTCTGCAAACAGTAGTGCAGGATGTTTCCATTAAGAGACACTGCAAGACAGGTGTAAGCTAATAGAAGTGAAAACTGAAAAAGCTTCACTCAGAGCAGAAATGTTGGGGGCTGCCATAGCTGTCATAATGAGACATAGGCGACTTGCTGAGGGTGGTGACAATGCAGATGGTGCCAGACAACCCACAGTGAGGAGACGGAGAAGAGTGTACAGGCCCAGGGTCACCTACCATGGGTTACATGAGCTGGAGATAGTAGAGCGCTATAGACTGGACAGAGATCTCCTGCAGCAAATTGTTGAGCTGTGCAGGCCACGCCTCACATACAGAACCAACAGAGGGGAACCCATCCCAGTGGAAACCAAGGTATGTGTTGGCCTAAGAATACTAGCAACAGGTACCTTCCAGAGACCAACTGGCGATATGATGGGGATATCACAGGCATCAGCCTCCAGGGTACTACACCAGTTCCTGGATGCCATGTCAGCACATGTCGGTGATCATGTATAATTCCCCAATGCCCGTGAGGTATTAGCCAGCAATATGCATCTCTTCCAGCAAATAGCGGAACACCCTGAGGTACTGGGTGCAATAGACTGCACGCAAATACGCATCAAAGCACCAGCCAGTGAGCGGGGTAGGGCCTACATTATCCGCAAGGGCTTCCCCTCCATCAACTGCCAGGTCGTGTGTGATAATAAGGAATGTGTGTGCTGGCTGCCCCGGGAGTTATCACGATTCCCAAATCTGGTATTTGACGCAGCTGTACCAGACATTTGCCAATGGGGACATCCCACACGGACAACTAGTGGGGGATGCAGGTTATGCACTGGAGCCGTGGCTGATGACACCCATCAGAAACGCACACACACCTGAACAGGAATGCCATAATGAGGCACACGCACAAACACATAATGTAATAGAGCGTGTGTTTGGGCTGCTCAAGTCACGGTTACGGTGTCTGGACACATCTGGTGGAGCCTTGCAGTACAGACCAACTACATGTACCCAAATTGTCATGGTATGTGCTATGCTACATAATATGATCTTGCGAAAACAGCTGCAGCAGGACCAGCATAGGGCCGGGCCAAACAGCCCCCCACCATTGCCAAGGCCATCACAGGCAGAGCGTGACTCGGAGGAGGAACAACCTGAGCCTGCCCCAGTAGGCAGAAGGAGGCATGCCCAGTATGCCCTGGCCTTGGCAAAGAGGCAACGCATAGCACATACACTGGCTCAGTAGGAACGCTGGGAATGATACCCCTCTCTGACTCACTCATATAGTAACAGGGATGCCTAACATGACACAACCTGCTCTCAAACATGTACAGGGAGTGTAGTATGTGCATCTGACAGAGGCAGCCCTGCAGCACCACCTGAGGCATGATTGCCATGTGTTAAGCAATGTAACACCATCTAGTATATGCAAACATGAAGACCCTGCCTAGCATCTCACCCTCACCAAGCATGATGCCACACTATGAAGACAAGAAGATCAAGTACAATAATTGGCTGAAGTAATGCAGTCAGTCAAAGGGGAGCCAATGTGTTACAGGCTGGGAAGATATGCAGAGTTTGACATGATGCACCACCTGCTAGGGGTGGCGTGCACCTATCATGCCATGCCCCATGGATACTGGCAAAGGCTGTCAGTACCCACAGCATGCCCTGAATAGGTAAGTCTCAAAACACAAACCCAACCTCATAGGTTCTACAAGGGATAGGAACCTAGATGTAATACTACCCCATGACAGATGTATAAACAGTAAGATGTGTGCAGTGTAAACGCACACAGTAAGGAGAATGTAGATACCAGTCCTGTAATAGAGAACTGGGCAAGTCTCACATCAGCACCCTAACACTACCAGGTCACACCTCATACTGTGCTGTGCAGCCACAAAACATGGAACAAGCTACAAAAGGAGGGTGACTAGCAAGAAATGGCAAGGATAACCACACTCCCATGTTGGAACCACAACAAGAAGCAGCATGGAATATCCATGGTCAAATACCAATGGCTAAAACTGCCTCACAGTATATAGCCTGCTGCAGACCACTGTCCTAATACAAGGAACAGCACCTGGCCTATGTCGGAATACATGAATATATCAAGCCCCCCAAACCACATTATATTGCTCGACTGAAAATACCCAGACATACACCGGTAGCATTGTACTAGCACCAACACAGTAGGAGAAAATTACCCAGATTCCATAAACCAAAATGCCCAGGAACAACGTACCACTCCCACAAGAGGGGTAAGCATACTGGATGTGATAATCAGCAACATGTGTACTGGATGGCAAGATGAGAAGTGTACCCCTCACTGGTAAGACCAGACCATAGAGTAATCACACTGGATATACACATCCTGACCCCAGTCCCTGGCAGAATACCACAGTGAAAAACATGTGTAAAGTATAGGTTGCAGCCCTCAAAACCGATGTTGAATCCACAAAAGGCCCTGTGCAAGTGCAGAATATGGGACACACCACAGAATATGTTATACAGGCATTCCATGAACACAGCCAGGAATGCTTGGAGTATGCAATCACAAATAACAACAACACACAATGCCATACATGCAGGCATCTGGCATGCTGGCCTCTAGCCATTACCAAACCATGTAAGAGAATGAGGAAGTTACCACATGCTAGAGCAAACATAAAAAGGGAAGTAATCACTGACCAGTAGTATGGCAACAACATATGTCCACACATACAATCCACTAAGTCCAGCACAACAAGTATAATCTATGAATCCAGAGGCAATGTGACGCCAGTACCAAGTACACAGACAACCACAACACCCCCCAATAAATACAAACATATGTGATAGATGCATCCATGTATTCAAACCAGAGGTTGAGCTCCAACAACTCAGTACTGTCAACACTAGTCAGGAGGAGAAGTTAACCACATACACCACAAACCCAGTCCCACATAGACCTACCACAACTGTAAACCAAACACATAAACACAGACAAATATTCCCGGAGGCCTCAATTACAAACACACCACACCAACAGAAGCCTCCAAAGTAGATCATAAGCAACCACAACCTTCAAACATAGCACATGCAATGAATAGTACGCAAAGCTCGTGTGCCAAACAGTCACAGGCCCGAAGGAGAAACAACATGCCTGATACAGTCGTAATAGGTGTCTGTATAGGCAGACACACAGCTGTCCCACTCACCAGACTGAACAAGCGAAAGGGTAGAGTAAGCTGCTTGTAGGTTGCCACAAAATGCCACTTAACACAAGTACGCAGGTCACCCAAAAGTAAGCAGAAATATGATGCACCCAATGTCCATGCTGGTGTGAATTACCTGAGATGTACCTCCCTGGTCAACATCAAATGAGACATGGATGGTCCCTCCGAGTATGTACCCCAGGGCGGGATGACACTGGCTGTGTGCAGCATCCAACCCTCACCAAGAATGATGCCACAGTACAAACACAGAATGCTCATGTTTAACAGCTGGCACAGTTACAGCTGTCAGTCCAAGAGGGTGTAATGTGTGTCTGCTTGAGATGTCAAGCATGACAAGCCATGCGGCTGTTACAGGGATGGCTGTCAGCTGTTACCCGTGTGCGTCTGGATACTGGATAAGGCCTATGCCGCCTCCATAGAACCGTATGTAGGCAAGGCCAAAAAGACTACCCACCACCATAGAAAACATAAGTGGTAGGAAACATAAGGGTAATGCTGACCAATGCCAGATGTGTAAACTGCAATATGCATGCCCCTGAGGCACTTCCCATTATGGAGAACATTGATGCCTGTCCAGTGACAGAAGCCTGCTGCAGGCCTAGTGATAGCACACCAGCACTACTAGGTTATACCACATACCATGTGTTATGGCCCCAACACCTGCACCAAGACATCAAAGGAGGGGGAGTATCCATATGCAGCACAGACACCCATATAGCCAGGTAACTGACAATGCACAAAGCAGCGGACACCACCCATGTGCACATAACTGTAGTCAAAACTGCTGTACAGTCTGTAGCATGCGACAGACCACACTCTCACACACAAGAACCCCACCCAGACATCCGAAGACACTGGACAGTATGAATGTCCCACCAAATACCAGACAAGGTACACGAAGTACCACATAGGTGTCAAACCATTATGTATGCAAGGAGTCATCAGGGACCTAGGGACACAGGTCGACATTAATCTGTCATGTGACAGCCACAATGCCAATGTGGCTATGAAGACTGTTGATACTGGACACTGTATCATGAAAGCATTCACATCAACATCAACAGAGGTCACTGTGCCGCTGTACTGTTCTCTTATCAGACCCATAATCTAGTACAATGACTCATATGGGATGTACCATATGTGACACCTGCAGCGGTTCGGAAGGCCTCATAGTTACCCCACCAACAGGATAAAGGGTGTGAAATATATGTCATATGCTGCCTGGCTGTAGACACCCCAGCTGACTGCAGTCACACACTGCCTACACAGAGGCATTGTATGTCTGTTGTACCAGGCCATGTCCAACACAGGAGTAATGGACATGCTACACCACAGGAAATCAAAGCCATTGGAGCTGTGAGAGTCACAGATGTCAACCTCAACACATAATGAAATAAGATGTGCTGGAGGGACAGATACATAACCCATAGGCTCCCCACACCCAGAAACAGGATCCCAATCCATGGTAGGCAGAGCCCCTCACTGACACCTCTCAACAGTAATATTGCCAAGTGGATGGATGACCGCACATGTATACTGGGGGTCCCCACTGTGTGACGACCAGACAGAGGCACAGTGAAGAACCTCATAAATGGCCATAATTGAACATAGCAAGGGGTGGCGAAAGACACACACACTCTAGCTAGGCTTACTAATGGCCTAGGGTGTCTAGCCTACTATGACCCCATGAAACTATGAAGATACAAAACGTACAGGACATTATGGATAATCACAAGGCATACCCAACTGATGGTAGGAACCATGTTGGGCATCCACAGATATGCTCCGAATCACACAGATATTACAAACAACATACCAAACACACACACATATTGCTAACATACAACCTGTCAGGTGCAGTGCAAACACCCCCCCCCCGAGTGCAAAATACCTATCCCAACAGATGGTCCCCTGACATTGCAGATGCTGGGGTAACAGCCATCATCTGCAAAGGAGAACACACAGCAGCAAAGGTATGTGATGGTGTCCTGTGCTGAGGCCAACATGGACCCCAAGAGTAATGGAATGCAAAATCACACTACTGGCCAATGTCAGCCTTACCACAGGATATGTACCCAAAGAGCAGTGTACAACAACAGTGGTCCATCACAACAAAGGTGTTGCCTGAATGGATACTCCAAACTACCACCCCAGGATCCTGACAAGCTTGTTCTGCACAGCTATGGAAAGGATCAGTATGTACCGCAGACAGAAGGCTAATGTGGACCTACTGATACTGGACCCTACACACTGTGGCTGTTGTAACTGCAGAACCGGCCCTTAAACATGTCTGACCCATTTGAAGCAGTTATTAAGGTCATTGATGAGGGCTATGTGGTCCACACAGCGTGGCTGGACCGTGCACATGCTTCTAGACAATACTGTACGTGTTCAGTATGGATATGTTCACCAGCTTAAATATACACCCCTATATCAGTAGAGGGGTTGCAAAGCAGACCAAGGACAGAACTGACATGGTCAGACATGCCGCATCCATGTCAGACTACAAAGCGGATATGAGTGGCATCCCACAAGGCCTGGTCTTGCCCCCCCACCCCCATTCTGTATACATGTCCCATAGGTATAGGCCAACATGGAAGGACTGTGACTGAGCATGTATGCAGAGGAGTACAAACAGCCAACCATATCCGACCCCCAGCTGACACAAGCAACCCACAAAAGGGCCACCTACAAACAGACAACTGTAGCCATAGCCATGTCAGCAAACTAATCGCAGAACTGTGTATAGACAACTACCGTGGATATACAGTAAATGCCCACAAATTACCACACAGGTGTTAACCCATGAGGTACCTAACATGTAATGTGAGACCTGGGTACAAAAGGTGATAAATATCCTGCACTGGACAAACATGTGTCTGTAGTGTTCGCAGAAACATGTACCATATACCGACCCAAACATGAAGACTGGCAGATGTAGATAAGGAGAACTCACTCTGGCTCTGCAACCATCCTCCATCAGCATCACAATTGACTACAATAGCCCCTGTGGGATATACCGCAGCAGACACCTCCATCAACTGTAAAGTCCACAACAGTAACCCACCAGGGGTAGCAAAGAGCATGAACAGATGCCATGTGTTGCCTGAGTAAACAAACTGCAGCCCCACACACCACCATCCTTCCCAGCTACAGGAAAGCTGTGCCGGATGTATGAAGCCATGTCCAACCTGGAATGAATGAACATGTTGCACCTTGTACAATCTGAATGGCAGTGAGCTATGCACATGAGAGACCTGAACCCCAGCACTGACATACATAGGACAAGCTGTACAGAATGATCAATAACACAGAAGGCACCCCCACACTTCAGTAAACTCCTGGTACAGGTCAGCCAGAGTGCCACATATTGACACCCCTCAAGAGGCATCCTGATGAGTGTATGGGAGATGGTAGGCTACCCTGGGTATCACTGTTATGTCAGAGGTAGACAGAGGCACAGTATACCAACCATGACATATGTAATGGCAAACTCCAGTTACAATGTGTGTCGAAAGACAAACACACCCTGTGACTACCATCAGAAATGTCCTACGGAACATCGCTAGTGTTTGCCAATGTCCACCCATGTTGTGGAATACACTAGCAATGTTGGACGAGCCTGGTGTAGGTAGTCCATATCTGAACATATTGCAACATGGTCATATGTGCACAACTGGCCCCTACACAGTCTGCTGTGCTCACTACGTAAACGTCAAGCAGTGATAGGACTAAAGCCCAGGATACTGTCCACTACAGTGAAAGTACCGAACCAGTACACTATACGGTACTACAGTGTTAGGTCATTATGAAAGTATGTTGAGAACTGTCTGCAAAGTATCCCATGCAATTCCTGCAGGCACAGTATAATCCCTGTTGTGGCAGACACGAAGCAGTTGGCCAGTTAGTACACAACATGACACCCAGCACACAATCATAAACATGAGATAATGTTAAAGGTCACACACACCCAAATATGTGGTGGACTTCAGAGTGCAACATATGGAAAGCTCACACTGGGCATGCTCGCACACTTTGATAAATGAGGCATATGTCAGACAACATGCCATGTAAAGGCTGAATTTGGCATGCTCACACACTTAGGCCATATCTCCGTGTAGCAGTTGGCCACACATATCTGGTATGTGTACGTATCAGTCCAGGAACCAACCACAACACAGCAATCAGCCCAGTGCACACAGTAAATGACCACAGAGACATAAGTGATATAGTGGATCGCCGTCATATGCAAACATCTGCCACAGATGCACAAGTTGGTCATAGGAACTGGGAATGCTATGGCAATAAAGACCTGCAAACAGTAGAACAGCACAACAAATATTGTGCATCCGACAATTGAACATATGGGTGTAGAGGTCAATACTAGGCTTCTTGCCCCAGGGAATGACAGCTCAGCTAGAGTGTGCTTGGCATCTGCATCCCCAGGATAGTAGGCTACCGTGCCACTGTAAAGTAGGTCACAGAAGGCAACATGTGAGGCTAGTGAGCTGTGCCTCTGTCAAGCAGGGGAACAGTGGAGGTCTCAGGGTTTGAATGTGCTAAGCCACAGCCATGTTGTTGGTGTGTGCAGTGAGAGGGTTGCTGAGGATCTCTGACAGTAGGTGTCCGTCAATAACAGACTGAGGGGAGCCCTATCTGCATTCTCTGGATGATTCCACTGTCAACACTGTGTTGTAATGAGTATGTGTGAATGAAGTGCCGTGCTGGAACTGTCCACAGATGTCCTCCCTCTGTGGGCTACAGCTCTGCAATGTATTAGGTCACTCTGTCTGTTGAATGGCGCATATATGGCCGGTGTACAGCTGACAGGTGTCTTGTTGTGGAGCAGTCATGGGTATATGTGGGATAGCATGACCAATGCAAACTGTATACATGCTCATAGGATGCAAGTGTCAAGGATTATGCTGAGTGGCCAGTATAGTCCTCCAGCATGGGTCCTCTGAAGTCATCCACCCCAGTCTACACAAGTGTAGAGTCTGCTTGTGCTAAACACAGTTTGTGTGCAGTGACAACCTTGCCTGGGGGTGGAGATGAGATATGGATGTCCAGGGAAAGGTGGTTATGGTCAAATATCAACAATGGTGGTCTACCTCTGGTGTGGAACAGTGAGTACCCCATGTTGCAGATGGACAGGTGCAATATGTATTCACCCATGTGGCTGTGGTGTGTGGTTCTGCCATAGCACATGGACCCACAAATTGTGGTGGCTGTAGGGTAAAGTGGTAGAGGCCTGAGTAGTTCTCACACACAATATGCCTGTACCTGATGTTAACAACTGGAATGATATATGTAAATACCTACATATCCTGGCACTGTTCCCAGGGAAGCTAAGTGTGTGTCCTGGATGTGGGTGTGGTGTTCTGGACTGGTTGTGTTGTGTGTTACAGGTCCTGTGGTCCCAAAGCATGGTATAGAACATAACCTGCCAGTGCAATGTGCATATCTGACCCTGATGTAGGTGGCTGCAAATGCATATATATGCTATCCCCCACCTGACAGGTAGTACTACATCTACATACCTCTGTTGAAATAAAGATGTCAGCACCCTAGAAATACTACAGGTGCAGAACAGATGCACAAGAATTCAGATAGTGTACTCTGCTAATGCGTCTCCCTCAAGTGTCATAATATAGTTAGATAGGGGTTCAAATACTGCAAATGCTTAGTGTGTGTGTGTGTGTGTGGGTGAGTGGGGTTTGTGTGTGTGAAAGGCTGTGAGAGGGAAATGTCCCTTTTGGCAACTGGGAAAACATACTACAGGATGCACATTCCCCTTACTAAACACTGATGATGTCAGCACCCTATAAGTACAGCAGGAGAAGGGAAATCTCCCAGTTATGCGAATAGTGCGCTCTGCTAATGGGTCCATCTCGAGTGTCATAACATAGTTAGGTAGTGGTTTGAATCCTGCAAGTGTGTGTGTTTGGATGAGGGGGGTTACTGTGTGTGTGCAAATATGTATGAGGAAAATCCCCCTTTTGGCAACTGGGAGAACACACTACAGGATGCACACTCCTCTTTCTAAACACAGATGATGTCAGCACCCTATAAGTACAGCAGGAGAAGGGAAGCCTCCCAGTAATGCAAATAGCGCGCTCTGTTAATGCGCCCGTCTCGAGTGTCATAACATAGTTTGGTAGTGGTTTGAATCCCGCAAATGGCAAGTGTGCGTGTTTGGATGAGGGGGGTTACTCTGTGTGTGCAAATTTGTGTGAGGGAAATGTCCCTTTTGGCAACTGGGAGAACACACTACAGGATGTACACTCCCCTTTCTAAACACAGATGATGTCAGCACCCTGTAAGTACAGCAGGAGAAGGGAAACCTCCCAGTAATTCGAATAGCGTGCTCTGCTAATGCATCCGTCTCAAGTGTCATAACATCGTTAGGTAGTAGTTTGAATCCTGCAAGTGTGTGTGTTTGGATGAGGGGGATTAGTGTGTGAGGGAAATCCCCCTTTTGGCAACTGGGAGAACACACTATAGGATGCACACTCCCCTTTCTAAACACAGATGATGTCAGCACCCTATAAGTACAGCAGGAGAAGGGAAGCCTCCCAGTAATGTGAATAGTGCACTCTGCTAATGCATTTCTCCCGAGTATCATAATGTAGTTAGGTAGGAGTTTGAAACCTGTAAATGGCATGTGTGTGTGTTTGGATGTGGAGAGTTTGTGTGTGTGCATTTCCGTATGAAAAACATGTTAGTTTTGGCAATCAGGAGATCACACTACCTGATGCACATTACCCTTTCAAAATACTGATGTTGTTAGCACCCTATAAGTATAGCCAGAGAAGAGGAACTATCTAGTAAACCGAATAGTGCGCTTTGCTAATGCGTCTCTCTCACGTGTCATGACTTAGCTAGGTAGGGGAATGAATCTGGCAAGTGTGCATGTGTGTGGGGGTAGTAGGGTGTGTGTAAATGCAAGTGTGAGTGCACAGATCCATTTGGCAAATACTACAATACACCAGATGCTGCATACTCCCCCAGTAAACACAGGGGATGTCACCACACTATCAGCACAGCCAAACAGGGCTAGTTGGCTAGTAATGCCAATAGTGTGCTCTGCTACTGTGTCTATTACCATTGTCAGAGTACAGATAGGTATGTTTTGGTAACCCACAACTGTCACGTGTGGTTGTGTCACACAGTATGACCTTGTGTGGGTGTTTGTACATAACAATGCATGCCATTGCCTAAACCAGCAATGGCATTGCACATGATGTATGTGTGTGACTCATACACATAAATACCTGTGACCTGCAGTAGTTACCATGTCTGACACATGCTTCGAGTGGATAAATGGTATTTGCAATGTATACCAATATGACTGTGTCTTACTGTGCAGGGTCCGCACGTGGTATGTCCCTATACAGTGTGGGTGTCTATGGTGAAAGACCTACAGCAGGGGATACACATCTGGTCTGGGCCATATAGTGTACATGTAGTCGATGTACAGGTGCTGCATGTTCCCACCTGTTGTGGTAGTGGTAACATGCCATTCCACTGCAATTCGGTGACCACATGCTGTGAACCCTTCAACTAGTGTGTTGTAGCTACAGTAATGCTCACACACAATGTTTGGCTGGATGCAGTACGGCCTTATAAACACAGTTCTTGAGACTGTCATATTGCCAGTGTTGTTATGGAGGATAGGTGGTCTTCCTGTGTATGTGAGGGTTGTGTGTGCCAGGCTATGAACCAGATGGCAGTCCGACACACTGTCAGCTGCACATGAGTAGGCCCTGATGGTTTGTGCTGTGCCAACAACCTGGAGGTGTGTGTATCTGTGTTACCTTGGGATACCACCCCCCTATCCATGTGTGTTACATGTGTAGGGGACGACAGGCATGGTATGGGGCATAACCTGTCAGTGATGGGTAACACCTGTGAGCCATGAATCATGAATCTGGTACTGCACAGACATTGCAGTTCACCGTGCTGAGGGCAGTGTCTGGTGCATGCATCTTTCAGTGTACACTGCTGTTGTTGTGTAGCAGCACTGTTAGTGTCCTAACCTGTGTGATACCCATGGTGGTCGCTATGTAAACTATGTCCTGCAGCATAAGGCAGTATGTGTGTACCAAGGAGCTTTGCCATTATACATCGGGCCATGGGTGTCACGTGCAAGATGACCCGTGCACATCATTGTGGCTTCCCTAGCATGTAAGCACACACTGACAGCCAGTGGATACCCTATGAATGACAGTGGAGACTGAGCATAATGTAGACATACAACACCCTTCCCACATATAGTGGTAGAATACCTGGTGAGGGTATGCTGGCAACCAACATCAGGCTCATACTGGCCTGTGCCACATGCTGAGAGATCCATTCTATGTTCCCTATCATGTAGTCCAGGGAGGTATGTCTCAGGCAGCCACACTGGCATGGTCAATGTGTGAGTCATATCTGTCCATGCCTCTGACTGACCTGTATGCATGTGTGCTGTGGTGGACCATAGCGCCCCTGAGGCATACCACTGTGACCTTCACCAGATACAGCCTATTGAGCGGGACCCCAGTGCAGCACACAAGACAGGTACCTGACACGTCTGTAGCAGGTGTGTTGTGTAGCCCTACAGGCTGTGAGTGTGTGGCACAGGGGATGTGCATGCCATTTGCGGCATGTGCTCTGTTCCAAGGGAACATATGCCTGTGTGCCAGCTGCGGAGGTGTGTGATGCCCAGGCAGGCTGCTATTCTGAGTCCCCACGTATGCCCCAGTGTGTTCAGCATGCTGTCAGTGTGTGTCAATGTCTGACTGGTATTGTCGTCACTGTAATATATTGTATTGATTTATTTATTTATCCTACATTTGTTGACTGGGATAGCCTGACTGGATGCATGTCCATTTCCAGGGGAGGCCCGTGAAGACAAGCTACGAGAGTAGCAGATACAGCATTACATAATACTAGCATTACATATTACAAACAGATTATTTACAGAGATTACATAAGTAAGCAAGTCAAACATGTTCCACAGGTTAATGTTAGACCTGAGCACAAGTCAGGATTAAATTAAAATTACACAGTAAAGTGGTTCACAGATTTTACACATTCAAGTTAGCCAGGCTTGATACATTGACATAGCCAGTTAAGTGACAAATGTTGTTTGAGTCTACTGTTAAATTGACCTAAGGTGGACAGTAGGGTAATATCAGCTGGAAGTGAGTTCCAGGATCTACTTACAGGGTTTACAAAGAGAGAATCACCGGCTGTGTTATTAAACTTGCTAGTCTGAAGTAGTACTTTGTTAGAGGATCGAAGCGGTCTAGGATTGTAATAGGTGGTGATAATATTTGAAGTACAGGAGTATTGTCTGGATTATAGAGGATTTTATAGGCCATAATCAGTTGGTTATACTGTATTAGGCTGGGTATTGCAAGCCAACCAAGCTGATTTAGATTGATGCAATGATGTGTCCTAAAAGGCAGCCCAGTGGCAAACCAGGCAATGTGGTTGTAGCAAATTGAGTATTTGTTAAGGACAGTCTTGTTCATATTCGAGAGTAGAGGGGATACATACAGAAGGGTTGAAACAAGGTGTGAGGGAGCTATGGCACCTTTAGCTGGAGGGGCTAGGAAGGCTTTCATTCTGTAAAGTGACCCTAGTTTTCTATTGATAGCTTTGATAATCTGGTTAACATATATGTCACATTTGAGATTATTGTCTATGATGACACCTAATAGTTTAGTAGATGGGTCAGGGGAGATTATTGTGCCATCAGTTGATGTTATGGTAACGGTGAAAGTGGTAGACCTACATGTTGGTGAAATAACAGCAGTTTAGTCTGATTGGGATTTAGGATCAGACAATGTTCAGAAAGCCAGTTTACTATTGTATTAAAGGTGGTCTGGGTAGCTGACCATAACTCTACTGGAGATGTGGCTGAGCAGATCAGAGTAGAGTATTCAGCATATTGGATACAGCTGACTTTTGGGATGACAGTTTAAAGGGCATTAATGAAGATGGAGAACAGCAAGGGCCCTAGTATAGAGCCTTGTTGTACTCTGAGGGTGTTAGGTAGAAGGTTAGAGAGTTTGCTCTGCCAGAGGCCAGCCTGCTGTCTACCATGCAGATAGGATTGAAACCATTGGAAGGCTCCAGTATCTAGACAGTCTTTGCAGGGTGTGGAGTACAAGTTGGTGATCAACCATATTGTATGCCTTTGAAATATCCAAAAAGAGGGCTGCGGATATATAATTATTGTTGCAAGTATGGCTTATGGTGTTAGTAAAGGCTAGGAGGCCTGACATAGTGCTGTGATGAGGACGTAAGCCATGTTGAGTGTCTGCCATAATGCGAGTTTGGATTAGGTGGTGCATGATTTGTCTATGATGAAAGTTTCCATAATCTTTGCAAGTGGAGAGAGTATAGCTATTGGCCTATAATTG
The DNA here is from genome assembly GCF_019279795.1 of Protopterus annectens. Taxonomy (NCBI): domain Eukaryota; kingdom Metazoa; phylum Chordata; order Ceratodontiformes; family Protopteridae; genus Protopterus; species Protopterus annectens. The sequence goes on along the minus strand of NC_056745.1, from coordinate 1,536,442,835 downwards.
GAGACTTCAGTAGAGCTGCCTCCTTTGTGAAGTGGGATTACATATGACATTTTCCAGATGGTGGGAAAGTTAGATTCTAACATGATTCCTTTGATTACCTTTGAGACGGGGTAAGCAATAGCATCATCTGGTTTTGATAGGTACTCGGCAGGGAGTTGATCAGCAGAAAGTGTAGTGGGTTTCACTGTTACAATCAAGGTACAGAGAAGTGAAGTGGCGACTGGTTGGCAGCTGGACGCAAGTAGTTTTCTAGGGGTGCTACTTTCAGGACCAGGGGAGCTAGGAAGTAGATGGCTAGCTAGGGCCTGAAATGTTTCAGTAAAGAACTGGTCAAAACTATCAGGAACATCTTCAGGGGTATTATCAATAGTAGCAGCAGGGATTGGGGTTGACATTTGTCCAGGACGTAGTATATATGACATGCCACCTGACAGGGTATGGCATTACTGGGTTCAGAGAAACCAGTCCCTAGATTGGCTGTGTGATGGCATCCCACACATGTGTTGTACGTTCCTGGCCAAGGGTGATGGCTGACTGCATACATGTGGCAGCTGTGACAATGACACATGACTCACATAAACCACAACTGGACAATAGAGGCAATTCACAGGTTACCTTTGCACATGCTACCCTAGTAGTGTGATTGCCATGGTGAGTACCAACACATAGGGCCAATGGGGAACAACATACTGAAGGTGTGTATGTGTGGGTGTACCACTACTGCTTCATAGCACTGACATATATGACTGCACACGTGGGTAAATGCCAGGTAAGACGTGTGCAATGTGTCACAGGCAACGTACATGTGTACAGGACTGACAGTGACGTTCTGTCATGTGTAATGTTGACATACATATCGTACGCTATGCAGATGTCACTAGATGTCTACAGAAGCACTGTAACTCTGCATTGCAGGTGTAAGCAGTGTTCCAGGGGAACCCAAGCGAACATGCATGCAAATAAAGCTACAGTAAACAGGGCTGGAAGTAGTGCATTATACAACAAAGAAGGGGTAACAATAACAGTAAGTAACAATGCAAATATGTAGGCACTATCAACATGTACCCAGGAATACGCAGCGCAGATGCCCATGGTAGAACCGATATTATGTCATACTTATTTGTGATTTGGATTACATTGGTACTGCACACATATCTACATGTGCGAACATCCACATGGCATAGTTGTTGTTGGCAACTTGACACCATTACTGTACACGTCCACCATTGCATATCACTACTTGCGTTAGCTTCCCCCCTGTGCTACCCATGTATGAGGCTATCTGTTGACAACCTTACCACCGGCATGCAATTATGTGCAGCTGTTATACTTTGGTATGTACTATGGGTGCAGATAACAATTCAGGACATTCATACAGTTACTGCAACAGACATGCTGGGATAAACACACAGTCATAGCAGCACACTGTACTGTTACCAACATGATACTACTAATACACTTCTATGTAGTCACCCTGTGCATCAGCAATGTGTTTACCTGTTCCCGCAATGATGTTGGAGATTGCAGGAGATGGCACAGTGTCATCATATGCACAGGGTGTGGATTAGGTATGCCTGAGTCAGCCACTGATACCACCAATTGACATGTGTGTGTATGTGTGTTGGTGAGGGGCAGCAGTACAGGGTGGGGCAGTGTTGGTGCAGTGTGTGCATGTATGTGGTTGCCCTAGGTGTTAACATTTCGCATGTGTGTATGCACACAGTTCCACCTCATGGCTGCCATATACAGGGGTTTGTGGACAGCCACATACTGCACCTGGCAGGCCATACAGATCAGTGTCTGTGTGCATGGACACGGTACCTGTGCCTGGCAGGGGTGCTACAGACCATATCCAATACAAAGCCAGACTGGGTACTGTCATCAGAAGCGGGAGTGTGTTGACTGGACACAAGTCCCTGTTGGGACTGTCCAGAGCCACGTGCACATGGTCTCCTGGGGCATTCCGATGACAGCACAGACCCAGCATTGCTGGGGCTGCTGCTGGCACTATGGGGGTGTTCACGAGCCTGTTGTCTGCGCTGACTGCCAGCTGCTGCTGCTGCCGGCATATGGCCACGTCGACACCACAAACGCCCACCATTGCCCTGGCTCATGGACATCTGGTTGTGGAACTGCTGTAATATGTCCCCACAACGTCTGTCTATGACATCGGTGAAGTTACGGATAGCATCCGCAATGTCACGCATACTGTCTGTCATGGCTGTGCGACATGCTCTCAGCTCCCTCAGACCCTGTCTGGTGTACCTTTCCATACGTAACTGTGCCTGCATGACAGTCTGAAACATAGCTGAGGTTGACAGACCTCTTTGGGCACGTCGGCCAGAAGCAGTACGCCCACGGATGCTCCCACGAGAACCCATGGGCAACTGTCTGTGTGGTACTATCGGAGGACCCTGCCCACGGCTGCTATGTGGGGATGCATGTGCCACAGGTACCACATTACCTTGGTCTATGCCCACTGTATCCTGTCCATCACCTAGGGACAATGGTGACAAAGGATGTAAAGGCAGGATGACTGTGCGCAATGATGGGGTTGACAGCTGTGTACTGTCAATTGGCTGACCAATGGCAGACCCTGACACACCTTCCTGTACCATTACACAAATATCATTACCAGTAGCCATGGCACAGGATTCAGGTTCCCTGCTGCAGGTCACCAGAGCAGCCCCAGAACCTGTGGGATGAAGACAGGAAACACAGTTTACAGTCTCCAGACATTGTTACCAGTAATGCACTTATACGCACATGCACACATGGACACATGCACGCAGGCACACATGCACACATGCACACAGGCACACTTGCCCACATGCAGACATGCACACGTGGACGCATGCACACATGGACACATGCACACGTGGACACATGCACACATGGACACATGCACACATGCACACATGCACACGTGGTCACATGCACACATGGGCATATGCACAAATGCACACATGCACACGTGGTCACATGTACACATGCACACATGCACACATGCACACGTGGACACAGGCACACATGCACACATGCACACATGCACACGTGGACACAGGTACACATGCACAGATGCACACGTGGACACAGGCACACCTGCACACATGCACACATGGGCACAGGCACACCTGCACACATGCACACATGCACACATGCACACCCGCAGTATACACACAGAGCACTACTGAGTTACACTACTGTTACTAGCATTATCAGGACTATTATAGGTTATGTTAAACACACTCACCAGCATGGATGGCCTGTCTTGCTGTAACCCTGGAGGGACCTGCAGAAATTATTAGATTAATGTCAGTGGGCACAACTGTGCCATTGATATTGCATATGATACAGTGTACAGAACAGTCAGGTGTACATATGGCATATTACCTGCATGCTCCATGTCGTGCTGCTGTGTGGAACCAGCCTCCATGATAATGCAGGTGTACTGCTGTTGGTGTTCTGGGGCTGGAGCCACAACACTTAGGAGTAGCCCCTCCAGTCTGGTGAGGGGGGATGTGTGGCCACCCCACCTCCTGTGGCGACCTGTTGCCTGTGGATATCTGATGCATGCTGCCGGACACTTCGGATTAAATCACTGCAGTGATGTCGTACCTGCTCATATGTCCTGTTATGTGTGCCAATATCATTTACCCTACGGACAAGGTCTTGCCATAGTGCGGCCCTCTCCTGCTGATTCTGACTGGTGTGGGAAAACAGGATGTCATACTCCCGCACCAGGCTCTGGTGGATCTCCTCATCTTCCGCCGCAGAGTAGGCGGGGTTACGCTGTCGCGCCATCTCCCTGGAAGAGAACACAAACAGGATATCAGCAGACCATGTCAGCAATATACGGCACACATACTATACATGATACTCATGTGTAGTGATATACTACTACTCCCATATGTTGCATGTGTGTGTGTCGTGGTGGATACACAGGTACATGGCCAGATAGTGCTCAGCCAACACCTGTGCAACAATATCTGCCACATTCCACACAACATAGTAGCATGCCCCATCAGTCAGCACACACTGACAGGTGTAATGCACAACCTCACTCTGGGGGTTCATCCCAAGGTACTGTATGTGGGACACCGTCCACTACTCTGATGTGGACAGACGTTACTCAGCCTGGATATACATATCACACCACCACCACCAGCACAGTAGACTACTTTGATATGTATGTGATTAGACAGTTATTCACTTGCTGGGACTGAGATGGTATCCATGCAGCACACTGGGCCAGTGGAAGCCACAAGCCACACTGCTGATCCCTTTGCAAATGCTTACCACGGACATGCCACAGATTGCATGGAACTTGCACACACATTTCTAACCCAGACCCTATGCACAAAGGTTAGGCATCCTGTCCGGTGGACCCCAGACAGAGGCAGATTGTATAACAATAGCAGGAGGCTACTGCAGGACAGAGCACATGGTACTACGCTACGGTCCATCATAGCAATGGCCACGGCCTACTCTGGGAGGGAAATGGACACAAACACTATGGATGACCACAAGGCCTTCTTTAGTTATGTTACACATATGGACCACATGCCTCAGATATGCTCTGTGTTAATCCACACCTACTTAACATTCACCAAACACACGGATATTGGCAACAATCTTGCAGACATGTTCGGTGCATGTATCCCCCCTCCTTCTCCCCCACCTTTAAAATATTTATCCCAGATGGATGTAACCTCCCTATCATCTCACATGTCCAGGTGAGGGCCGCCCTCAGCAGAGAAGAACACACAGCATCACTGTGACCTCGTGGTACCCCTGGATGTGTGCTACCGGCACTCCTAGAGGACATACAACCGCATATAACACTGATAGTTTATCTTGGCCATACTACAGGATATGTACATGGACAGTGGCATACAGCAACAGTGGTCCCACACCACTAAGGAGGCACCTCGACTGACCCTGGGAATTACCACATCATAAGCATAATGGGCCTGGTCTGTTAAGCTATGGAATTATGCAGTATGGAATGCATATGCAGTGACATCGGGTACCTGCAGACACTTCTTCCCAGCCAGTGTGCCTTTGGGATGGGCTGATCCTGACTTTTGAACCTGGCTGACCTTTCAAAGCAGTCACTACAGCCATTGCTGGGCCAACGCACAGACAACTGCTGCCAGGATCATGGCCTAAGACTGATTGACATGTAATGTACGGTCATCCCCTTTTGGTGGAACTACGTACACACAACATATCACATGGACATACCTATGGATACAGACCTATGACACATTTGGAGGGTTCACAGTATGCACACTATTAACCTGCTACTTTGCATTACCTCTGTTTGTCGCAGCTGGTTGCGTTACCACAGCTTCTGCTTGCTGCTGCTACTGTCGGTGCTGACAGCTTCGGGTGACAGAGTCACAGTGTCTGATTTTTTATTTTATTTTTTGCTCTCTCTCTCTCTCTCTCTCTCTCTCTCTCTCACTTCTCGCTCTCCCTCTGTCTGCTTACAGACAATGCAATGAATGTACTGCATGTGGGAAGTGTTTGCACTGGATGCTTTTGTAGGTATCTGCATAGGTCCATGTGATGGCCTCTGCACCAATTGTAAGCCAGCATTTGCTAATTGCATACAGCCAGTTGTGTACTGATTGCAGTTCTCACTGTGATTTCAGGTCAGTGCTATAAAAGGGTATGTGGGATAGGCGTTGCCCTTTCAGATTGTGAGGGTGGGGACCATGCTGGTATGCTGTGGACAGTGTTCTGTGAGTGTAAAGGTTAGTATCTCTCTCACGATTCAGGCTGTGTTGTATATTCACAATTCTCCATTCCTCTCACATGTTCCCTGTAGCAAGTGTGTATGCACATTGACTCCTACAACTATATATAGATATATATTTATATATATATATATATATATATATATATATATATATATATATATGTACATATGCATACATATATCTATGTACTTTAACTGACCTTATTATCTACAAGCTGCCAACTAGCATGGCTGTTTCTGTTCACACACTACTATTATGGAAATCCAGTAGTTTTGACAGTAATTTTAAAGGACATGCTTTGTGTACTTCACATCCTATATTCCCTTTACATTCATACCTACTATTACATGTTATATTTATTTTAGCACAATGTTTTTGTATAAGAGTCATGGCTTAGTGGTAGGTTGTACAGACTAGTGTTTCCAAGGTCCTGTGTTCGGGACTGACAGTGGGATTTTATTTTGCTTTTGAACTGAGTACAGGACCTGTCAATCAAAGTGACTAAGGCACTTTTAAGCAGTTGTAACCGGGTTAGTGCTGGTTTGCGCGGAGCTCACGCATGCGCACTGGCGTTTAGCTCGGCGCACACAAGCGCACACCCGCTTACAACTGCGTAACGGTGCTTACTGTGGCGCACACCTGCACTATTTTCTTTGAAAGAAAAGAAAATGGGGAGACAGGAAAGTGGTGAAAAAGGGGTTACAAAGAGGGTAAGACAGTAGGGAAACAAGCTTGGGATGTGCAGAAGGGATGTAGGTAAGGCCCATAGCTGCCCATTTCTTCATCAGCAACAGCTGTGCATATGTATGTAATTTGGTGTGACATTTGAAACCTTCCACCCCTGAGAGAGGTGTCAGGACAACAATAATACTTGTTGTACAGCCAATTGTAATTGATAGGTTCAATGTCCAGCAGACATGTGTGCGGAATGGGCAGCTATGTATGGGGCGGAATTTTTTTGTGGGTACAGAGCGCCCTTTTTTTTTTTTTTTTTTTTTTCCAGGTGAGAGTGGTATGTCAGGTGAAGGAAGTCGGTACAGCTGGGGAGGTAGGTTGGGTAGGTAAACAGACAAGACAAACAAGACGCATACAGGGGCGGTGTATGACACGTGTGGGGGGGGTTACACAATTGACGGAGATGGAGGTTTGGATATCCAGAGCCCATGAGCCCACAGATGGCAACAGTGGAACTGATATCCCCACCCATAGGCAGTTGCCACTGTTCCTTCACTGCCCAGGACGGGGCTGTGCTGGGGGCTGTGTAGGCGGGGCAACAAGCATGCCTGTTAGTTGCACCACCCGTGCCTCGAGCTGGCATAGGGGCTCAAGAACAGAGTCCTGAATCTCCCTACGCACCACAGTCCAGACGCTACGGAGGGTGAATGGTGGTTCTCCTCCGGCCACACTTGCAGACTGGGGGCGAGCCCCATCCCCTGCAGCGCTTCCACCCACAGGTGGCACAGGGCCACTGGAGGAGGGTCTGGACTCGGCACTAGTGCCAGGTGCACTCGCCAGCTGAGGTGGGAGAGGTGGGTCCGCTGGAACCCGCCTTCCCTGTGGTCCTATGTTTTGCATTATGTCATGACAGTTTGGGTTAGTGACATATAATACCATTCACAATTAGTTGTAACAGCATGCATTAGTATTCCCATTAACCAAACACCCAGATATTCACACCATTGAACAGCGTGCATAACACATGCATAATTTGAACAGAAATACACAGTCCAACAACATGCAGGGTTAATTGATGGCAACAGGCCATCAGGTGTGGATGTATGAACAGGGCAGATGCATCAACGGACATGCACATATATATGACCCAACAGGACAAACGTCCAGGGGTGTTAATTGTGATTGCACATACCATTTTCATGTGGAATGGGTTATATGTGGTTATAGGGTGGGGTAAAGAAAGTAATATTAACACCTTCGAATAACAATACATATGCTGTACATTTCTAATAGCTACAGTTATATACACACTACTGTTCTAACTACAGTTTCCTATATGATAACTATTTCAACTTGGTGATAGGACTGTTACTGCAACATCAATATACATGTTAGTGTTCTTCATACACATTCATATCTAGCTTTGTTCAGCTCCATCATCCTGCTACATTTGCTTTATATAGCTGTAGACAAGTGTGGATGTTTGGTATATCAGACAATCATCCTATCTGCATATTTCAGACTGAGAGCAACATATCCAGATTTTGGGATACACATTCCACATGCAGCAACACTTTGAACAGATTTCGCTGTTTGGTTTTGAATCTCACATGCATTTAATTCTGTCTTGACTGCAGTATACTTTATTCAGGGGTTATTACTACTGTATTGCTGGATTCATGACACTTTCTCACACTCTCTCACTTGCTTTCATTTCACTATTCAGGATGGTACTTACTTCTAGGCTTTATTGACATGTTTTACCTGTAGTTATTACAATCCTTTCCCGCAGTCTCACTTCTGTCATGTTTCAGTATTTCCACAGGGATATATTTCACACATGTGATTTCATCATCTTCTGCAGCTATACTTTTCAGCCCTCTGCAGGTTGTGTACTATTTTCTTACAGGTAGGGCATTTTTATTTCAGAATATATGTCAGACAGTTTCATTTTTCGGTTTAACTTACAGGCTGAAACACACTTTTGTAATCAAGCAAGACTTGCAGACACTTTCACACTGTTACTTGCAGATTTTATTCCTTACTGGCTACACTGCACTCTTTTGCTGACTGTCATACTTTTATATTTCTTTACGGTTACTGGTAGTGGATTACTGACCTGCCTGGTGGCGCAACCGCACCAGCCTATCGCCATAGGCTCTGCGGTTCACAGAACGGACACCTGCAGCTGTAATATAAATGAAGTAATATTGGAATACACATCTCCATAATATCAGCTAGTTTAATTTCTTACATACATAATTAAATGTTACTTACTCAGTAGTGGGGCGTTGTCTGTTTGCCGGGCCTCCTGGATCCAAAGGTTCAGTTGGTCCTGCTTGCATCTCTTCAGGTCTGCATGGTGGTGACGGTCCTGCTCACCAGTCCTTGGAATCCCTGTGGCACTGGTGAAATCATGAGCCAACCGGTCCCACGCCTCGGCCCTATATGCTCCCCAGAGGACCTGGCCCTGCATGAGTTGGGCCTCATGATTATGGACTAGGAGCCAGACCATGTACCTGGACTCCTCAACACCCTACCTCTGTGCTCGGAAGCAACTACCCTCTCCTACTCCTGTCATTTTGCCTGCAGGTCAGTTCTACAATCATTTATGTTGTGTATTCCCGCCTATGGGGCTTATATAGTCCATTTTTTCCCACACATATCTGTGATTGGCCAATTTGGAATTGTATCAACTTCAGTAAACCTGCATTGTCATGCTGTAGTTTGTATTCATTCCTATATATTAGCTATTATTGCATTTCTAGGTACTTCTGTCAGGGCTTAGTGGTTCTGTACCTTGACTATGGTGTATAGTATCCTGGGTTCGAACCTGGCCACTGATTTTTATTTTTCATGATTGTCTAGACATGCTGAGGGGTGTGTCTGTGTAAAGGCAGTATTGATACGGCTTGCTCAACGTTGCCCATCGGTTAGCTTGCTTGCACGGTGCGCAGCTCCGTGCAAACGGGGTATGCTGCTTTAAGCCTCATTTGGCTATGGGTACGCATATTACGCTCAGCTCAGTTAGGGGCACATAGATTTAGCATGTTAGACCACTGCTCAGCTACAGGCACTCATTTTGCACCAGTTAAACCACTGCTCATCTACAGGCAGATGCACTCACTCTGTTAAACTGTAGCTGGCATTTTTTATTCTTTTGTTACCTCACATGTCTTCAATATAAATGGGCTATTTCATTACATTTTACATAAATTGTGGTTTTATGTGTACATATTTGTCAGGGACTTGTTTCCTGCTTATTTTGAAAAACAAAATTGGTGTTGTGGGGGCTCGAACCATGAATGGCTGCTCTTCAGCCAACATCTCTACCACTACGCTATTGCTTCCTGGCTTATTTTGCATATTTAGTTCTTATATGCTTTCCCACTGACTGCTAACTGTAGCTGTGCTATGGGCACACCCGCGCAAACGAGCGCACTCACGGTTAAACATTTTTACAATTTAAAAAAATATATAAAACGTGTTTATTTATATGTTTTCTGTTCATAGTCTTTGGGGGCATGTGTTGTGTTCTGTTTATTCACATTTCCGTGGACTCTGTCGTGGGTGTTTACTTTGGGTACTTTTCCTCTTCTGGGGGCGTGTCCGCTTACAGGGCTCGGCCTATGGACACGCCGCCTACTGTCTTACACGGACCGTGTTGGCCTTAAGTGTGATTCAGCATGCTCTCATTAATATGCAGAGCATGCTGACATCACTCCGTTTAACTGCAGCCTCCGTGTATGAGTTATAACTCTTACACTGAGGCTTCGTGAATCCTGCCCATTATATATTACTTTTTTGTGGAATCTGTAAAATCCTGATTCTGGAAAATACTTTTAAAAGGTGGGTTAATAAAAGGCAATGGTTCGAATGCCTGCTTTAATGTCATACTGAGCAAGCATATGTTTTTTCTTGTGTCTTTATGTATGCTGCAAGAAATGAATGAGTAAAACACAAAGTCCAGTTCTTTTTGCACCTGAGAAAGAGGAACAGTGAGAAGAAACTAGATTTTCTTGATTGCATTTTGTTGTATTTCTATTTCTTTTGTTCAGTGTACAGTTCTGTGTTATGAATACAATGCATAATGTTTTACAAATTTTTATTAAAATCGTTCAAATAGTCACTTTTTTAATTTTATTAAAAAAATAAATACTCATTTTGCAAGCCAGCAAATATTCATGATCATAAATACAGTGTCTAGAATTCAGTCCTGACCTATGATCACTGCCTGTGTGGAGCTTGCATGTCCCCCAATGTTAGTGTGGAGCACCTCCCATATGCCAAACATATGGTGTGTGTTTGCTTTTTTGGACAAAATGGTAAAAAAAAATGTTGTCTCAAGAACAGAAACTAATATTTTCATACCCAGAGGCCCTTCCTGAACTTCAGTGGTCTTCCAAAAGAATGCAACTAAAACACAAACACCACCATGGATAGCAGTACAGGTTCTAGCTGATCCATGTCAGAGGAAGAGTCATATGGGACTGACCTTTTTAGGCATTAGTTGTGGCATTAGTTGTGGTGCACAGTATCCTCTAGATAGGACCATATGGACCAAAGGCAGCATGCAGTGTCAGGACTAGTTACTCAGTGGTGTAAAAACGTCTCATTGTGATTTTGTCACATAGATTAACACCACCAAAAAGAGACATGAGTATTTACCACTACTAAGTAGATTAATGACTTGGCCTACTCCAAGTGGAAAATCAAACCCGCATTCTAGAAACCTAAAACAACACCATCACAACAACAGCATCAGATGGAATGACAGATACCTAATCCAACAGATCCACAGTTTATGGAATAGACTGCCATTTCCTATAAGTTTAATCAGGACCTCTGAACCTATGAACCTATCCTGGTAACTTAATGGGAAGGGTCTAAATGTCTCCATTGGTCAGTGCTTGTGTCTGTTATAAAAGCCACAGTCCTGCGCCAGTAAGTTACTGGTCAATACCTGTCCAATTGCACAGGCACCTGAGATAACTCTGTTTAATAAAAGCTGAACATATACAGTGAACTACGCAATGCCATATTAAGTATAGATTCAAAGATGATGCATGTTTTGGAAGTAGATGGTATGATGGCATGCAGAAAACTTGATATTCTTTGCTGACAGGAGATGAGCTGGAAAGATATATAATGAAGGATCTTGGCCTGGGATATACAACTTACTACTCAGAAGGATGAAAATCTAGAAATGGTTTGACAATTGTGGTAAGAGAGTGATCCTTCTGAAGTTAGTGAGGGATACTGTCAGAATCAATGGGCACCTCCTCCTACACCCAACAACAGAGATGCAACTCGAAAGAGAAAAAAGCATTCAGACAGCAGTCGCAGGACCTCATCCATAAAGTTAGACAAAATTAGTAGGTTTTATTAATAGTTGAATGAATGCTCAAATCATGACAGATGGAACTGGACATGAGGATTGCCTTGGTCCATACATTTGGGGCAACAGGAATAAAGAAGGAGAGCCTGTTCAGGAAGGTGTTCAAGATGTATGGATAAGAAATGGCTTAATTGTGGATAATAAATGATTCACCAAGAGATACAACCACACAATCACATGCAAGGTGTTCCACCATGCAATTCAAGCAGATTTTCATCTAGTACCGAAAACCACCAGTAGAGAACAGGCAACAAATCTGGAGCAATATGAAATCAAAAACCAAGAAAGACTTTCACTGGAACCAGAGCAGTATAATGAAAGAACGTCAATGAATGTGAGTGTCAAACTTTCACAATCAGCTTCGTCAGACATTAAACACTCAATTAAAAAAATCTTTATATAAAAAGAATTAAAATCATATGATCTAAATCAATTAAAAATTAAAGTGCCAGCACCGAGTTCACCTTATTATGCATCTTACATAGAGTAGGTTTTATGATAACAGTACCATTTAAGCCTGGAGAGACATGAGCTTTAAATTTGATAATTCATTTTAGTTCCTCTTTTTCAAATAAATTAACCATGTCACCCCCTCTGATCTGATGACATATAACCTGCAAAATCACAAACAATGTGTTGCATTCATGTCACTAATTTGCTTGTAAAGTGCATTTGCTAACACTGTGACTCTTGTGCACTGGTCCAGTAATCAAGGAGCCTCAATCCTCACCACTAGCACCAGTGAAGGGCATCCACATTGGGAGGATAACAAGTACACATACAATAAAGTACACTTTCCCTTAAGAGCACACAGAGATCACAGTGAGTCTGGGGCTGGTTTCTCCCTTTCTCTCCAGATCCCCAATAAGTCTCCCCATTGGCACAGCTATAGAGTTTAGATCTCAGCCGAGTAGCCAAGCCAAAACCTCCAGTAACTTCTCTGTCCAACCAGTGCTTTGTGTCCTTGCCCAAGTTGCTGACATGCACACAATTTGAGATTTGGTTTATATACAAACACACAGACACTCCTGGGGAAGGCTGGCACAGGTTCACTAGCCATGCCCCCATCTGTCCAGGCTATAAGGTAGTAATCCACTGCCACCAACTACTCTTATCAGCTACTATAAAGGCCCTTACCAACAGGTGTCAAATTCCACTGTGTAATATTACTGTTATCCAAATAGTAAGTGTAACCCAGGGATGAGGCTATTAGAGTGGCTTATACAGTATCACCAAATACATGCAAGTACTCTGAGAGCTTACATTATCTTCACAACAAACAGCCACAGTTGAAAGATTTAAACATGTTTAATAATAAATAATAAAAACACAAGACAATATTTATCAATTCAACACAGTGTTAATAGATAGTTCAGAAATCACAGGAAATACTTTAAAACAATATTGTAGGATAGTCTGACATAAATATAAATAACAGCTAGACTAATCTGGCTATATTCCTATCTGTCTCTAAAAGAAAGAATGTTCTAAATCCAACTTACTTGGCAAAGTGCTGAAGAGTTGTTGTCAGCTCTGAAGAGAAATACAAAATGCTAACTCTTTCTCTCTGAGAAAGTCTTAAATTGATAATATACATTACGTCTGAGTCATTTCAGATTAGATCATTCTTGACACTTCTACTTAAGTTTCCCAGACTCACAGAATTTAAAATTTTAACATTTCTTTTTGTAATCTGCACCTGCCAGGAACCCAGAGCAATAAAAGACACTTTACATGTAAAACCTAGTAATTATCTCTGTCTTAGAACAATAGAAAGAATTTCCTAGCCTAGACATCCTGTCTCCTAGCTTGAGATCAAACAGTCATTGAATGCTTCACTGAATGCTTTACTCATCAGCTTTCTTCCAGCAGGGTGCACTGTGGTTACAGTTTTGAAGCTCAGAACATAACACCGTTTTCTTACATTTGTTACACAAGTCTGTGGATCATATTAATATTTACAATGACATAGAAGTATTTACAAAATTCTATCTAGCTAGGCTGGCAGCCTTCACAAACACTTTCCTATTAATTTCTGACAAATTATTCCCTACATGTTCCTTAAATTTGTGATTGGTTTTGCCAATATAGTATGCATCACATGCAGTACATTTTGCCATGTATATTAGATTTTTGTTATCAAAATCTCTAAAAGCACACAATATAAAAGTGTTGCCATAAACTGGATGTACAATATATTCCACAGTATAAATATAACCACAATAAACACACTTATTACATTTAAAAGTGCCTTGCCTATTGCTTTTAATGTATCATTAATGCTAGCTACTTCCATGAAGAGTAAAACTTAATTTCTTGGTTACTGGTGTAGAGAAGTGTCATTTTTGTAGATCATTTTCAGTTTAGGATGAGTGTTGAAGAATATGGATTTAGTTCTTTTAGTTTTAAGATGTATTTGGTTCAGTTTAGTGCCAACTGGAGAAGTTATTTAAAAGAGTCTGAAGCATACTCATAATTGATAGGTATGAGATAGCCACATGGAATTTAGAAAGTGATATGCATAGACTATATAATATTAGGTACATCAAGGATGGAGAGTATGTTGTTTACAAATTAACTGAACACGAGAGGGCTAGAAAAAAGTAGACAGAAGTTATATATATCTGTGGTAGACCATAGCTTGGTTTATTTGGTTACACCAGTCACAACACAATGTTTATCACTGTTATAAATTCCTCATTTAGCTAGAAACATTTAGAGTAATCTCCATTTAGCTGGAGTGCTTGTTTGGCCTGCTTGCTGTACTCTGGCTGAATATTGTTGATCTCTGTCTACAGTTTATTTGGAATTGAAGTTTTTCATTTAAGGTTTGGTCATGTATATTTTTTATCTTTTTCTTGTGTTACATTTGTTTTGTTTTAAGTTTTCTGTTCTACTAAATTTTTAAGAGGTCTTGGATAGGGTGAATTTTTAAAGTTGGCAAAGAATTCCTTTGCAAACAGTGAATAACATCAGCTAATTAGTGAGAAATAGCATTCCTACTTTAGCTAGAAATATTTGGAGGCATCTCTATTTAGCTGATCTATGTTTGCATTTTATTTTTCCCACCCACACACCATACTGTTGTTGTATTCTTATAATTGGTGGCTTTTGAGTTGCCGGCCACTACTATAAATCTGATTTTGGACATTCCTCCTGGTCCCATCTCATTAGCTCATTCTACTGAGTACACAGAGATCAGTTGGATTAGGCCCACTCATCAGTTTTTTAACCTTAAATTATCTTCTGTTTCCTCTTTTCCCAATTAAAAACATACTTTATTCAGCTAATTTTACTGTATTTGTGTTTTTCCCTACTTTATTACTTTATTTTGCTTTTGTTGCTTGTTCTTAAAAGTGTCTGAATGCATGTATTATGCTGCATTTATTAGTGCTTGTTAGTAGCTTTATTAAACTGTAACTGCTATTCTAAGCCTCTTAGTTTTGGTTTAAGCACTTGGGCTTCAGGCCAGTTGTTTTATAATAAGGTTTATAGCCTACACTCTTGTGGGAGGAGAGGGTAGCTGGAAATTGCTGGTTGAAAGTTTATTTTGCCTGTTGTTCTAAGTGTCTTTGTTATAGTTTAAGCACTTGGGTTCCAAACTGGTTATTTTACATTTGGAAGATATGTAGTCTAAACTCTTGTGCCAGGACAGGATAGCCTACACCATTCTAAGCTGAGAATTGCTGGTTGAAGGCTTATTGTACCTGTTATTCCAAGTGTCTTTGTTCTGGTTTAAGCACTTGGGTTCCAAACCACAGTAATGAGGTGTACTTAAGAGGTGTCAACATCTATTTGCATTAGAGAAGCAAATTGTTCCTTGAAAATGTATTGGACTGTTACTTATGTGAATATGTAAGGGTGACTGGGGATGAAATCCAATGATGAGGTTATTTTCATGTCCCTTTGAGTGCCAACTGCCAAATGAAGAAAAGAGAAAAAAAGTTATTGTATATATCTGCACATCAATTTTTCACTTTGAAGCTGAACTTGAAATGGAGATCTTTAACACATAATGATTGTGATGAAACAAAAAGTATGTTAACTGATTCTTTCTAAAGAAATCGCTATAGGAATGAGAGTATGTGTTGATTGCTGACAGCAGTATGAAGAGAAATGAACTAGCCAGTACACTGACGAGTTTCTGAAAATTTTCCCATTATCAGATGCGATACCAACCATTGCTTATACATTTTGACAGGTAGGAGACAACAACTAACATTGCAAGAAAAGTCAAAATACCAACAGGAAAGAATATTGTTTGAATTTTACTTCTTCAAGAGCTGTGCTGTGAAGTAATTAACTACCCATAGAGTGTTAGTGATTTACATGTTAATCAGTCCAAGTACACTTACAGAAACGTTCATGTAAGGAGGATTGAATTTAAACCAGATATAGTAAATGTATATCTAAACAATAAAAACCATGGGCTGGATTCACGAAGGCTTGCACGGAGTCTAAGAGTAGTGTAAGACTCCAGACAGCCAATATGTCTGCTGAGCGATCCAGGAACAGCCGGCAGGGGCGTGCATGAGAGCTCCTAAAATGACTCTTGCACGGACAGTGTTAGGTTATACAAATTACCTAATTTGCTGCTGAAAGCTATGCAAATTAGGTAAACTTGTGATCTGGGAAACGCTAACCTGTCCGAGTAAGAGTAGTGTTATTTGTAGAAATGTACTCGGTTGGTAACTGAGTACCGTTCTGCAAATAGCAAAACAGAGCAATGACAGCTTCAAATAAAGGATGCATCCAGTTGAGGAAGCATGCAAATGGCCAAATATAAGGCCATTGGCATTTATATGTGTTGCAAAATAATAAAAAAATAAATTTTATTTTTTTACCCGCTCTCCGATGTTTAAGCATAGCGCAGCATCGCGCAAATGTGCTGCGCTCTAAAAATAAAAATAAATAAATAAATAAAAGCCAAAAATAGGCATTTTATTACAAATATCCATCTGCCATGCAAGTGAATGGCAGGCTGAAGACAACATGGCTACTGAGTAGTGGTTGCTAAGGGGGAATGCTCAGCATGAGAGATGTAACCAAGCATTAGTAGGCAATCCTATGCAAATGAGTATAAGGACAGTGAATCCCAATTTTCCCTGCCATGTGAACCATGTCCCTAGAGTGTAAGAGTAGGATTAGTGGAATAACAGAGTAGTAGAAAGGTGGCATCATGAGGGGAGTAAGTATCAAAGACTGTAAGCTTATTGGAGCAGAGTGGCATGTGTTTGCTGTGAGTTACACAGGACTGGAAGAGGCGTGTCTACAGTTGTCTGAACTGAAACCCAGAAACCGAAGGTGTAAGCTGTGGCTACCACCAACGTTTCTTGCAAAGATGCTTACACTGTGTGCGCACATGTGCGTGCCTGTACACCCGTCTAAGCCTGTCTGCATGTGTGTGCACCCGTGTAAGTCTGTGTAAGGCTGTGTAAGCCTGTGTGCATAGATGTGCAGCCACCTAAGCCTGTGTAAGCCTGTGTAAGGCTGTGTGCATGCATGTGTGCTCATGTGCATGTGTTTGCACTTGTTTGTGCGGCGCTGCTCCCTGTGGAAACAAAAAGAGAAAAGGAAGGAAAAGTAGTAGAAGGAAGTTAACCAAGGAGAACTAGCCGAGCTGCCAGGTGAAATCAATCAGAATCAGCCAATTACACAGGCAGTACACTAGCCCAGCCCAGCCCAGCCCAGCACTTAAAACTCTGCAAACAACAGTCACCCATGTTTTACTCAGAAACACTGCAACACTGCAGTACACAAAGAGAAGTGAAAACTTAAAAAGCTTAGCTGAGGAAAAAAAAATGTTAGGGGCTGCCATTGCTATTATAAAGCAACATGTGCAAGATGCTGAGGGTGGTGCCATTGAGGATGTTGCTGAGCAACCCACAGTGAGGAGACGGAGAAGAGTGTACAGACCCAGGGTAACCTACCAGGGGCTACATGAGCTGGAGATAGTGGAGTGCTATAGAGTGGACAGAGAGCTCCTGCAGCAAATTATTGAGCTGTGCAGGCCACACCTCACACACAGAACCAAGAGAGGGGAACCCATCCCAGTGGAAACCAAGGTATGTGTTGGCCCTAAGAATACTAGCAACAGGTACCTTCCAGAGACCAACTGGTGATATGATGGGGATTTCACAGGCATCAGCATCCAGGGTACTGCACCAGTTCCTGAATGCCATGTCAGCACATGTTAGTGATCATGTATATTTCCCCAATTCCAGTGAGGTATTGGCCAGCAATATGCTTTTCTTCCAGCAAATTGCGGAATACCCTGAGGTAGTGGGTGCAATTGACTGCATGCACATTCACATCAAAGCACCAGCCAGTGGGTGGGCTAGGGCCTACATCAACCGCAAGGAATCCACTCCATCAACTGCCAGGTCATGTGCGATGCCCAAGGCATAATACTGAATGTGTGTGCTGGCTGCCCTGGAAGCTACCATGATTCCCATATCTGGCATCTGATGCAGCTGTACCAGACATTTGCCAATGGGGGCATCCCTGATGGTCACCTAGTGGGGGATGCTGGATATGCACTGGAGCCGTGGCTAACACCCATCAGAAATGCACACACACCTAAACAAGAACTCCATAATGAGGCACACGCACAAACACGAAATTTAATCGAGCATGTGTTTGGGATGCTCAAGTCATGGTTCCGGTGCCTGGAAACATCTGGTGGAGCCTTGCAGTACTCACCAACTATATGCACCCAAATTGTTATGGTATATGCCATGCTACACAATATGACCCTGCGAAAACAGCTGCAGCAGGAACAGCATGGGGCAGGGCCAAACAGTCCCCCACCATTGCCAGGGCCTGCACAGGCACAGCGTGACTTGGAGGAGGAACAACCTGAGACTGCCCCAGTAGTTAGAAGGAGGCGTGTCCAGTATGCCTTGGCCTTGGCAAAGAGGCAATGCATAGCACATACACTGGCTCAGTAGGAACCCTGGAAATGATACCTCTCTCTGACTCGCACATAAAATAAAAGGGATGCCTAACTTGACACTACCTGTTTCCAAACATGTATAGGGAGTGTAGTAGGTGCATCTGACATAGGCAGCCCTGCAGCACCACTGGAGGCATGATTGTCATGTTCTAAGCAATATAAAGCAGTGCTAAGCAGCATTTACTGATATTTAGTATATGTAAACAAAATTGCTTGTGCTAACTAGTGCAATGTTGGGCAACGTTGAGCAATGTTGGTCAAGGTCGGGCAAAGTCGTGCAAAGTTAAGCAAAGTCAGGTAAACATGCTCATATTTGCTTTACTGTTCCTTAAGCAGTCTGGTCTGCCCAGCATGAAAATAAAAAGCAGTGACAGGGCTCGAACCCAGGATAATGTGCACTATAGTCACAGTACTGAACTACTAAGCCATGATAGCATTTCAGTGGCACAGACACAGCAGGACAATTGTACAGTAATGCAAACACAAAGAAATGCTGTATCATGTCCCTAAAGAGGCATATGGGTTACCTCCCCCACAGGCCCATGCAGACAGAGAACATCAGGGCAGGTGATGTGATGTGGGTTGTGTAGGCTATGAAGTTGCAATTTAATATACCTGACAGTGGATGCTAGGATCTGTAGCACAGTAGCATGCCTCAAGCCAGTATGATAGGCCACAGTACAGATTGAAATGGTGTACCATACACAGCAGTGCGGGCATAGCAAATGTGTATAAGTGTCAGGTGAAACCCTCATCCTATGTACACATACAGTAACAATCAAGTGTGCCCCTGGGTAGAAATGTACAAATAATAGCTGTCCCCCTATATGTAGAAATGTTGATAAGTCTATGCAAAGTGTCTCATGGAAGCCCTGCAGGCACAGCATGTTCCCTATTGATCTATGACACAAAGGTGAGCCCTGCTGTAAAAATACAACATGATTTTCCATACACATATAGTATAAATGTCTATACTGGGCGTGCTCACACACTCCAACAAATGTAGTGGATGTCATTCAGCATCACATTGAAAGGTCATACTGGGCATGCTCACACACTTAAAAAACAAAGCAAATGTAAGGCAACAACATACTGAAAGGTCATACTGGGCATGCTCACACACATGCCAAATACGGAAGTGATTATAAGGGATCTATGGACAAATGTGGATAGACATCTCTGCTTCCAGAAACACATTCACAAAGTTGTCAGAAAATCATGCTATGTGTTCACACAAACTGCCAAGGTCTGTGCATGTAGGTCAAAGGAGGTTCCCAGTACTCATCAGTCATCAGACCCGTCAGAGAGTACCACAACACACTTGTGATGAATCTGACTAGGCCCTTTCAGCAGCCAGAAAGACCACTGAAGTACCCTAACAAGAGGATTACTGGCCTCAAAAAGTTGCCCCATGCAACAAGACTGAATGTAACCCAGTCTGTACTATGTTGCATACTGTCTACTCAGGAGATCTCTGCCCAACAGACAGGTCCATGTCATGGCTACACTCAAATCTCTTCTGAGTTACAGCTCAATGGCACTAAATATACAGACTCAACTGATATTGCCAACATCCTGGCAGATGGATCAGTGTTAACTGTACCCTCCTCCCACCCATGAAAGAGCACATCTCTATAATGGAAGAATGCAAAGTTGCTGTCATCACGGCTGCACAGGTAAAAAACACTCTCCAAAGCCAGTATCACAGCAGCCATGGACCAGATAACTTCACAGGCTGTGTTCCACACAAACTACAGAATGAACAGGCACCGCACTGATGTACTATGTGCAGTCATAGCCTCACCTCATGATTTGTGCCTGTAGAATGGTGCACAGTGATGGTTATC
Organism: Protopterus annectens; assembly: GCF_019279795.1. Classification (NCBI taxonomy): domain Eukaryota; kingdom Metazoa; phylum Chordata; order Ceratodontiformes; family Protopteridae; genus Protopterus; species Protopterus annectens. Next base: position 1,536,422,192 of record NC_056745.1, on the reverse strand, counting down.
CCACTACACAAGGGTGGAGACACCACGGACCCCAGGAACTAGCACCCCATTAGCCTGATGAACCCGCTCTTCAAGGCCATGGAATGTATCATCATACAACATATAAACAATTACATTTGTAATACCCAAACCCTGGACCACAACCATGTTGGGTTTGTAAAATGCAGATCATGTCACCTAAACCTGATAGATGACATTGAAGCAGTCAACAGAACCGTCGACAAGGGTAAGGTGGTTTACATAGCCTATGTTGATCATGCCATGGCTTACAACACCATCTGACAGTCTGGAAATATAGATAAACCCACTAAACTAGGTATAAATTGCTATGTCACAAGATGGGTTGCCAACAGGCTTACAGACAGAACAGACACTGTGAAAGTAGCAGACTCCAAGTATGACTTTGGAGCAGTGATGAGTGCAGTACCACAAGGTCCAGTCCTGTGTCCTGTCCTGTTTAGTATCTACTTCCCTGAAGTAAACATTAACATGGAAGGTCTGTGGCTACAGAAGTTTCCAGAGGACTGCAAACTAGGAGCCATAATTGTAAACACTAAAGATGTGGACATCCAACAAAAGGGCCTCACTGAGACAGATGGCTGTTGTCAAAGCCATGGGCTCTAGCTCAATGCCAAAAGGTGCATTGTCATCCCCTTTGTTAAAAGCTCTGTAGCCAAGAACTACAACATAGGTGGTAGTATACTTAACACTGAAAGTGTGACAAAAGACCTTGAGTCACAGGTGTACACTGGACACAACTGTGATAATCACATCCCCACAGTAGTCAGGAAACCCTGCTATGTGGCACACCTCATCACAAAATGTGTCTCCTGCAGAATAGAATAGGACATTGTTCCACACTACTCATCACTCACTAGAACTATAATAGAGTACAACCCCACTTTTGCTATGTACCTCACAAGACAACTACAACAACTGCAAAGCCTGCAGCAATACCTCACAAAGAGCATTAGTGGACAGAAATACATGCCATACACAGACCATCTCAAAATGCTCCATCTGTACTCCCTTGCATATCACCTACTCAGATGTGTTCTCTGCCTAACATACACAGCTATGTCAAACGCAGAGCTGTTGGACATGCTCCACATAAAACACTTACAATCCCTCTGACCTTCGGACCCAAAACCATGAGTGAAATACAAAAGGAAGGGGTGTACCCATTTACCTTATGGATACCCACAGCTTTAGGTTAGTGGCACAGCATGAGGCCTTGGAGACCATGCAAGTGCAACTAACATTGGGCAAAGCTGCTCATCAGATTGTAGCCTGCTACAGATCACCTACCTTGTCACAGGAACCTCACTCAGTATTTCTGAGAACAGTGGAAAATATAAAGGTCCTATCAAACACCATTATATGAGGTGATTACAACTACCCAAACCTTGAGTGGAAGAATTACTTGTGTACAACGTCCTTTGCCCAATGTTTCCTAGAATTTAAAAGCTCTAACACCTTGGAACAGCTGATAACCATGCCCACTAGAGGTGACACCATACTGGACATGATCATCACCAACATGAGGTACCAGTGCTCCACAACAGAGATAAAAACCTCGCTGGTAATATCAGATCATAAAGTAATCACACTGGACATCCACATCCCACCCCCCCACCCAGTCAGTGAAACCACCGTGAAGACATTTTCAAAAGCAAACAGCACACGTCCAAAGACAAAAATGGAAAGTTCCAAAGACCTGTTGCTGTAGGATAATGGTATGCAATCTGCCGAATCAGTTACAAGTGAACCCTATGAGCATCTACAGGGATGCATGGATTGAGACATCACAAATAAAACCAAGATGCACTCCTCCAAAAATAAGAAAACTATCTGGTGGTCATTGCCCATAAACAAGCTAGACAACAGAAGGAGGAAACTAACACCTGATAGAGCCAACGTCACTAAAGGAAACGCATCACTGATCATTGTTATGAAGAAGCAATGATCGCTCATAAAATAATTCAAGGACACTTTCAAAAGACAAATTGCCAAGAACTGTAAGAATGACCACCAGAAAGCCTGCGGTAGCTATACCAGACATGTAGGCATCAACTTCCAAATATGCTGTCAGTTACTGACAAATGGCAAGGAATACACTGAACCAAGTTTCATTGCCCACATCCTGGGGGACAAGTTCAGTGAAAACTTCCTCCCATCAGCCCCAAAAGGGCCTGTGTCCATCACAGAAGGATGCAGAGCCCCTGACGTCATGGACATGCAGGTAAAGATAGCCCTATCCAACGCCAAGAACACAGCATCAATGGGACTGGATGGTGTCCTAGGCTGCATCTTACACTAGGCCCAAAAGGAACTACACCCTCACCTACATTCACTGCCCAGACTCAATCGTACCACAAGGTATGTACCCAAAGAATGACATACACTAACAGTCATCCAGCCCCACAAAGGGGGTGCCACAACAGAACCTGGAAACCATTGCCTTATACGTCTACTCAGCCTGGTCTACAAAGCTATTGAGCAAATTGTCATGGAACCCATAAACAGTGACATTGGGTACCTCCAGACACTGGACTCTACACTACCTCTCCTTGTCAAAGGCGGATCCTGCCTCCTAAACATAGTTGACTTACTTCAAACACTTACCAAGGACATAGATGGAGGTGAATGTAGTCTACACAGCCCGCCTGGACCTCAATAAGGAGAGTGTACACCATTCCCCACTCTGTCATCATGGACACGCTTACCAGCCTGAACATCAACAGCTATGTCACCGGATGTGTGGCCAAGTGGCTCACAGATCAAACACACATGTTCAGAGTTGTGGGTGCCATGTCTGACTCTAAGACAGTCACAAATGGCATCCCAGAGGTCTTGGCCCTGGGACCCCACCTGTTCAGTAGACACTGCTCAGAGGTACAGGCAAGAATGGGAGGAGTATGGCTGAACAGATTTGCAGATGACTGCTAACTGTGGTCCATAATCGACTCTATGGCTGACACACACATCCTCCAAAAGGGGCTCACAGAGACAGATACCTGGTGTCAAAACAATGACCCAAGAAGAATGCCAAAGAATGAATAGTCATCCCCTTTGGCTAAAACGAAGTGCAAACAAATGACCACATAGGTGGTATTCCAGTATGTATTGAGAAAGTCATGAAGGCCCTGGGGACACAGTTAGATAGTAAACTGTCCTGTGATGATCACATGGCCAAAGTGTTTAGACATTCCTTCTATGTAGCCCACCCAATGTCACCTAATGTAACCCACTTTGTCTAGTCTGATGATGTCACCATCCTACAAATATACCTGTGGAAAAGAAAACTCACAGTAATGTGTATAGAGCATTGTGTTAATGCGTACTCCTGTAGTATCATAAACCAGTTTGGTAGGGGGTTGAAACCTGCACTTGAAAAGTATGTGCCTGTTTGTGTGTGATCTCCTTGAAGCGGAGCAACCTTTTTGGAAAGTACTCAATCACCTTAAAAGTGGTATACTAATCTTTGTCAGGTCTGATGATGTCACCATCCTACAAATATACCTGTGGAAAAAAGAGCTCACAGTAATGTGTATATCGCGTCATGTCAATGCATACTCCTGTAGTATCATAAACCAGTTAGGTAGGGGTTTGAACACCTGCACTTGACAAGTGTGTCTGTTTGTGTGTGATCTCCTTGGGGAGGAGCATCCTTTTTGAAAAGTACTCAATCACCTTAAAAGTGGTATACTAATCTTTGTTAGGTCTGATGATGCCACCATCCTACAAATATACCTGTGGAAAAAAGAACTCACAGTAATGGGTATAGCGCGTCGTGTAAATCTGTACTCTTGTAGTATCATGAAGTAGTTAGGTAGGGGTTTGAATCCTGCAGTCGATGAGTGTGTGTGTGTGTGACACTGTTGGACAATGGGTTGTGGGTTTTGCTTTTACTACTGTATGACATATCAGTATGACGCCAGGATGTGCATTGCACATGTGAGGTAGCTATGTGGCAAATACATATGCTTACATGTGACCTCAATGATTGCATATGTGGGAACCCTGTTTTCTCCAAGAACACATCTGTCATCTTTTCAAGAGTGTGCTGCTGCTTTCCAGACCTTAGGTCACATCTGTATGCTTGTTACAAGGGGAGCCACTGCAGTGATCCCTGGCCTAGGTCAACTGTGTCACACACACTCATTATGGTTTCTATAGAATTGTGTGAGTGAGGGTTTATGGCTGAGGTATATGTCAGACCTGTTCAAACGCAGCAGGGTCTATCAATGATGGCTATTCATTATAGGAGTACAACAACCTTTGTGTATATGCATGCAGACCCCTTATTGCTTATGTGATCCACCGAGGGATTTAAACATACCTTTGAAAATGTGATTATCAAAAAAGAGATGACGTACCACTTGGTTGCATGTACACATCGGTACCTGTCCTTCATGTTGGTGGCTACTACCTATGTGGTACTGTGGGGATACTAAGTTCCGTAAAGGTGGATGACTATGCATAGTTTGGCTTATAGCTTTACAGTATGGGTTTGACAACAGTTATCTGTCTGTATGATACCCTTGTGGAGGATGTGTGTGTCATCTGGAGAATTCATTATAGGCCACAGTATGCATTACCAGACGTGGATGGACATATCCCTACTGTGATTGCTTGTACCTAAGAGAGCTATATGCCAAACAGGAGTGGTCTCAGTAATGGGTGCAGGTGAATATCACTAGTTACTGGCATAGTATAGTACCTGAAGGATCCAAATGTTGCTGTGTGTCCTACATCTGTGTGTCAGTTGTCAAGACATCATCTAATGATTGGTTATGGTCAGGCTGTTAAAGTTATGTATACTACCAGAATACAAAACAATCACAGATAGTAACAGTATCACCCACAGCACAGTGTCAAACCATGTCATACACACATGTGTAGTCAGGTTCCAAAATGTGTGTAGTAGAATGCATACTGGCCACCAATAGAAACTATGGAGTGCTACTGTGTAATACAGGGTATGTCACCCTGCCCATGTGTCCACTATACACGTACATGCAGACAGTGCACCTCCACCATGTCCACAAATGTACACCTGCAAATCTGTGCTACACACGTCCCACACATACTGTCCACTTTCTAACACATGCTGCCAATACTACACACATCAGCCAAGTGGCACGTGGGCGCCGGGTGGATAATACACTATTTTAACTAATGCTGGTGTAAACAATACTACAATGACAATCACAGCTTTATTGCATCATGCCTGTTCATCTACACCTTCAAGCATATCATTACACTCTACTGCTGACAACATGGTAACATTGCTATACTGCTATAAAGTCACCCTGTGCATCAGCACCATGGTAGCCTGTTCCTGCATCAATGTTACAGATGCCAGGAGATGGCACAGGTTTCATCATATGCACAGGGTGTGTTGTTGGTTTGCCAGAGGCCTACAGTGAGCCATCCAATCAACATGTATGTGTGTGTGTGTGTGTGTGTGTGTGTGTGTGTGTGTGTGTGTGTGTGTGTGTGTGTGTGTGTGTGTGTGTGTGTGAGGGGCAAGAGTACTACTATGGGCCACTGTTGATGTAATGTGTGCGGGTATGTGTTAGCCCTAGGTGCCTGGTTCATCTATGTGTGTGTCTGCATGCACACAGTTCCACCATGTGGTTGCCATATATGGGTATTTCTGGGACAGCCACAGACTGTACCTGCCAGGCTTTACAGATCGCTGTCTCTGGCCATGGATACGGTACATGTGCCTGGCAGGGGTGCTACTGACACTAACAGGTACTAAGCCAGACTGGGTATTATTCCCAGAGGTAGATGGATGTAAACTGGACCCAGGTCCTTGTAGGGACTGTCCAGAGCCACGTGCAAGTGGTCTTCTAGGACAGTCTATGGACAGCCTACCCACAACATTGCTGGGGCTGGTACTGGCACTATGGGAGCAGCTGTGACTTGAGGGATGTCCGCGGCGACTTCCAGCTGCTGATGTTGCTGGCATACGTCCACGTCAACATCTCACCCATCCCGCACTGTCTGACACATGGACATGACATTGTGGAGGACCTCTAATGTCTCACCCCAATGTCTATCCATGACCTCAGTGTAATTATGGATGGCACCTGCTAAGTCACGGATACTGTCAGTTAAAACTGTGTTATGTGCCCTCTGTGCCCTTAGTCCCTGTCTGGTGTACCGTTCCATATGTGCCTGTGCCTCCATGACAGCCTGGAACATGCGTGAGGTTGTAAGACCTGTGGCACATCTGCCAGGGGCATGATGACCAACAGTGCTCCGATGAGAACCCCTGGACATCTGCCTATGTGGTACCATTCCAGATCTCTGGGTATGTCTGCTGTGTCTGGATGCATGTGCCATAGCTACCACACTGTCCTGGCCTTTGCTGACTGTAAACTATCCTTCAGCTATGAGCACTGGTGATGATGGATGTATTGGCAGTATGACTGTGTGCATGGATGGGGTGGACAGCTGTGTACTGTTGATTGGTGGCTCAACGACAAACCCTGGCAAACATGCCTGTGCCTCAACACACCTATCATCATTATCACTATCTGAGCCAGTGACATCAGCTTCCCTGCTGCAGTGAACCAGCGCAACCTCAGCACCTGTGAGAGGAAGACAGGAAACACACTTTACGACCTGTACATGATGTCAGAACACATGAATAAATGCACACATGCACACATGCACACGTGAACACATGCACACGTGAACACATGCACACATGAACACATGCACACATGTACACATGCACACATGAACACATGCACACATGCACACATGCCCACATGAACACATGCACACATGCACACAAATACACTCCTCACTAAAGCAGACACACACACACACACACACACACACACACACACACACACACACACACACACACACACACACACACACCACCAGCAAACCAGAACATACCCAATAGTGGTTGATGGTGGGGCACAGTATCACAAGACAAACAGTCATATCACACATGGCAGCATGCAGGACGTGTGTTGCTCAACAGCATGCAGTGTAAGTGTAGACAGTCCTTGTTAATAACTGTATACATGGCTTTGATGCATGTGTGTTGTTGTTCAGTGATTGTCCTCACCCTGGAATGCAATGTCTACATGGACACAACATTGCTGTGCAAGTATTACAAGCTCTGCAATGTCCAGTGCACCATCACTCACAGGTATACATACCATGGCTGGATATGTATCTGTGTGCCACATAGATATCCATTTCTGATTAGAGCATCTGTGCCTTTAGCAGATGATTGTGGACACATGTTTAGCACATGCATGCTATGTATACACACAGGATGAGTGGTGCATGTATACCTGATGGAATACCATTGCTCAACATAGCCATTGTACAGTGGTTATGGTGAGTGTAGGACATATTGTGGACATGCCAGTGCCAGCCATGACATGGCATGCTACAACACAACTGCAACATTAAACATCACACATACACAGTGTGTGTCATGTGACCTATACACTCAATAGCATTACAAGACATATATGTGTCACTTTGTACAAATGGTGATTGCTATGCATATTGTGTATTGGTGCATATGCTTGCACACACACAACATTGAGGTGCATAGCAGTTAATGCTATGTGTAGTACTGTGGTTACTGTAACTGGATGGCGTGTTGTATCATAAGCCATCATCATGCAGCATCATGTGGTCACTCACGGCTACTTATGTGTGCCAGACCGGCACCTATCATGCTGTACCTGAACTGCAGTACCATGGCTACATTCACCATTTGACAGACAGTTGTTACATGGGTTTGTAAGGTGCCCAACAGGGACCATTGCCTAACATGAATGTGTTGCGTGTTGGAGAGTGTCACACTGCCCCATGATAGGCCTCTACCCTTCAGGTATATTATGTGTGCTGTGTGGATGACATTTGGGATACTGGAGTGTGACCTTATAGCATGTGTCGGAATATGCCATGTGTAGCATATTAACATGTACTGCGTATGGCGGAGTTGTGTATGTCGTGTGCATGTGCATCGACTGCCTATCCAATGTTCACTAGCCACAATTGTTTGGGATGCTCTGTGTATTGCGTGTGTTTGAGGCAGCCACTCACGTTACTGAGATGTGCATAGTCTCACAGCAAACATGCACAGCATGCATTATGTGTAGGTGTGTTACATGTGTACATGGCCTACACCTCACCTATGACATGCACATTTTATTAGCAATATTAAATGTAGAACACACTCACCAGTATGGGTCTGCTGCCTTGCTGTCACACCAGAGGGACCTACAAGGATATGAAACAGTCAGTGGCAACAACTGTGGCATTCCTACTGTGGCTTTGCAATCTTACAGTAGCACAATGGTTGACAGTCACAGGCCTACACATCATGTTCCAAATTATCAGTATTGAACAACACCAGGCTCCATATTTTCTAACTACACAGTACACATCTCACATATGCATGATCTAACAATAGAGGTAACAGTAGTCTACAGATATGGTATCTTACCTGCTCACTCCATGTGAATTTGCTGGGGGGCTCTGGCCTCTATGATGATGCATGTGTGCTGTTGTTGTTGTTGTTGGCCGGGAACCCCCAGGCTCAGGAGCAGCTCTTCCACTCTGGTGAGGGAGGGATGGGTGGCCACCCCATCACCTGTGGCAAGCTGTTGCCTACAGACATCAGACGCACGCTGCCGGACATGTCTAAGTAAATCACTGCAGTGATGTCGTACCTGTTCATAAGTCCGGTTATGCATGCCTATGTCAGTTATCCTACAGACAACATCTTGCCACAGTGCAGTCCACTCATGCTGGTCCTGGCTGGTTCTTGAAAATAGCAGGGTGTACTGTTCGATGAGACAGTTGGTTAGTATCTCATCCTCTGCATGGCTGTAGGCAGGATTGCGATGGTGGGACATGGCCCTGGAAGACAAGAAAACAATATGTGTGAGCAAGTCATGTGGCACACTTATTCTACAGTACAGATATCTCTGAACTGCCATAAATAGCAAACTATTGTCTGTCAGAGGATACACACTTTCAATACCACATATCAGTGCTCAACCCACAACTGCCTGACACTGCCTGACACGCTATATATATTAAAACATTTTCTGCACAGCAACAAAGAGAAACCATTATGTAAGACTATGCAACAGTACATGGCACACTGTATGTGACACAATGCACCACCTAGCCACAGTAGGTATATATCCAGCTAATGCATAACTAAATATGTAATCCATTGCAATGATTTTAAAGTCCAGTTACAGTATTACCAGTATACCACACTAGTTGTTGATGGAAAATCCCTGCCTACAATATGTGCACATTTGTGAATATAGGAGGCATACTGCTGTACTAGACTATACATGTTGATAGATACCCACTTATATCCTGTAACACACATATGACTGGGGCATGTTACAGGCATACTCACACACACATCAGACATACATACAGGACACAGAGGTATGGCAACCCAGATGAGCTTTACATGTGCACCATACAGTACTGCCTGAGGTATGTAATCTGTGAGGACTACAGGGAACAAATAAACAGTGTTTCCAAGCAATGTGGACATACACCATACTGTGCTGTTTAGGCCTACAGCTTCAGGTAGTACATCAGTTCATACAGGGGTTTGATTCACCAACAGTACCAATTAATGAGCATACATGTACTGCTTTACCCTCCAATGGCACACCCCAGTTAACACAAAGGGACTACGTCGGACCGTATGCCATACTGCTTTTTCTGGTTAAGAAACAATTTCCCACTAAGCTATCCCACATATACAAAACTGTGACACATTCACCAACACATTCACCATCACACTCAGTCAACCTCACATAGCAATTATTGCAAGTACATGTGGATGAGTATTGGTTCATAGGCAGGTTATAGGCTATTGGCCCTAGGGCCTATAGAAGCCTAGCCAGATGGTACCCTGGCTTTTGACACCCAAGTAATTTAGTTCCATGTGTCCCTGTCAAGCAGAGCCACAGAGGTGATTCCCAGGGTGTAATTCCTATCTCCCATCCAATCATCAAGACTATTCATGACGAATGCTACTGAGGAGCTTTGTTTGCTATTGCTAGGTAGTTTGTTCCACAGTATGGGATGTCTCTTAGATAGGAATCTATCCCTCCAGCATGTTCTGTCTATTGTGGTGACAATGTTTAGGATCCTAGAGGGTGTAGCTTGTAGGGATAGTGATCTGTTTATGTGGAACATGTCCAACAGCTCTGGGTTTGACATAGCTTTGTATGTTAAGCAGGGGTCACCTCTGGGTTGCCGGTATGCAACACAGTGTAGCTGTAGTTTGGTGAGATGGTATGCATAGGGCACCTGTTTGAGGACAATATTACTCTTTGTGAGATATGTCTGTGGCCTTTCCAGTTGCTGTAGATGTGTTGTGAGGTACATACCAGAAGGGGCATTGTACTCTATAATGGGTTTTGTGAGTGATGAGTAGAGGGGAACACTGACCTCTTTTTCCCTGGATGACACAGCTTTTGTGATGAGGTGTGCCATGTAGACAGATTACATGACTAGTGTGGCACTGTGATTATCAAGGGTGAGACTACTGTCCACATGTGTCCCATGGTCTCTTATCACACTGTCGGTGTTAAGTCAACTACCACCTATGTGGTAGTTCATGGGTACAGAGTTTTTAGCAAAATGGATGTGAATGCATTTCAGACATTGAGCTTGAGGCCATGGCTTTGTCACCAGGCATCTGTCATAGTAAATGTGACTCTGTCTCTCCCTGCATCTATGTATATACATATATATACATATATATATATATATATATATATATATATATATATATATATATATATATATATATATGTATATATATATGTATAGATATATGTATATATATATATATATATATATATATATATATATATATATATATATATATATATATACACACACACACACACATATACATATAAACATCCATTGTTGTACATATAGATATACATATAGGCACATATACAGTCTACCTATCATGGTGGGAATATCAATTATGCGAAGTATGTGAGGTATACAGTTATGTAATGATGTTGCACAGTCTTGTGTGAAATGCATTGACGGTGTTCTCAGCCCATGTGGCTTTAGCAGGCCTCACTAGCTGCGATACTGCAAACCTAACAAATCACACCCACAGTGTTTAACCACCACATGTCATGTACCAGCAAACAGCCATTGTCCACACTACTGTACAGAACACAGGTGACATGGTTCAGATGTTTGACATTTAATGCTGAGCTACATATATCACAGTTATGTCCCACTGCACACAGCTACACACTGATTTGTCCATGGCAGTAGTTATGCAGGGCATCTGTGCATAGATACGTACTGCTGCCACTTATTGATGTTTCCAGGTATGTAGAGTAGTCTTCAAATACATCTACTACATGCCACTAAATACATATCTGTTACATACCTTTCCTTTGTACGTGTTTGTAGGTTTCACTTTACTGTATCTTAGGCTTTATTTTAGATTTTTATTGTTTTTTTTTCCACTGGTGTGGGTGGGGGTGTGCGTCTCTCTCTCTCTCTCTCTCTGTCTCTGTCTCTCTCTCTCTCTCTCTCTCTCTCTCTCTCTCTCTCTCTCTCAGCGTCTGCAATGGGATGATTGCATGTGTGGCCAGCAGGTACAGCCTGCTTTTATAGGTATCTGCACATGTGCATGTGATGTCCTCTGCACCAATTGATGGCCACCATTTGGTAATTGCATGCAGCCTGCTGTGTGGTAATTGCAGTACTCACTGTCATAGCAACCCAATGCTATAAATTGCTATGTCAGGTAGGCGTAGCCCTTTCAGATTTCCAAAGTGGGGCACATTCTTGTTTGCTGTGGACACCATTAAGTAAGTCAGAAGGTTGGTATACTTCTTATATGTGAAGCTAGGGGTATAGCCAGTGATTTAAATGTTGTACTCAGACCTGAATGTTGCCACTTCCACTACACAGTTGTCAGTGTAGAATTGTACTCACCCCTACAAATACTAATGCAATATACATGGGTGTATGTAGTTTCTTTTCTACTTATACAATTAACTGCCATACAAAAGTAGTTATTGAGATGTATTCATTTGGCACATGAACTGTTTGTGAACTGCTATACTGTGAATATTAATTTACCCACTTTTGAAGAGTTTCTGCTTTTTTAGTGTTGACATTAGCACAGGCTGCTCAAAAAAACTGGAGAAATTTCAGTACTGAGTATGCCTACCTACATCCTTGGTAGACCCTGAACACACAGGTTTATTGTACATTTGGGTAGGGGTGCAGAAGGACAGAGAGCATTATGTATTAATGTGTGAACTTTAACTTGCTGAACTTAAAGGGTTGCTGTGTACCTGTTAATTTACCAAGGCAAGTAGTCTCTAACTTTCGTCCCATAGCACTATTATCACCTATAGCTAAAATCATGGAAAAATGTATCCATAAACAACTACTAAACCACCTTCTCCATAATAACCTACCTGCCAATAGTCAACATGGATTCAGACCTTCCCACAGCACCACTACTGCATTACTCTCCTTTACCAACTTCATCAACTATAACCGTAACATCAATAAACTCTCATCTTCTCTCTTCATAGACCTATCAAAAGCCTTTGATATGGTTAATCATAAACTTCTTCTGTACATACTAAAATCTCATGCACTTGATCCCTCCTCCTTAACTTGGTTTACTTCTTATCTTGAAAATCGTCAGCAGGCAGTACTCTGGAAAAGTTCACTATCTACCCTCCTTCCTATCTCTATAGGAGTACCTCAAGGGTCTATCTTAGGCCCACTTCTATTTTCTATCTTTATTAATGACCTCCAATCAGCTATACCTAACACCACTTGCATACAATATGCAGGATTCCACTATAATCTGCACTGCTTCTTCTCAAGCGGAACTTCAACCTCTTACCCAAAACCTTTACCACTGTTGAACAGTGGTTCTCTGACCGTTGTCTACTCCTTAACCCCAATAAAACCAAATTACTACTGTTTGCACCTACCATAAAGCTACTTCCCTAAACTTCTCTATTACTTCCACTGATAACACTCATATTACTCCTGATTCTTCTACAAAACTACTAGGTATTACTATTGACAATAATCTTAACTTTGACTGTCACATCAATAACACAATAAAAGTAGTTAACAAAAAGATTGGATCCCTTTACAGAATCAAATCCTTCCTTACACCTGAAGCCCGGACCACCTTAGCCCAATCTCACCTCCTCTCTACCCTTCTATATGCTTCCCCTATTTACACAAATCTCTCTAAAAGTAACCTTAAGAAACTTGCTTCATCTTACCATAATATTGCTCGATTTGCCACAGGATCCCAGTTTAGAACATACCACTGCCTGAACTTAAAACAACTAAACTGGCTTGAACTTCCTAACAAGCTTATTTATCAACAGCTCTTAATAGCTCATATTCTATATCAACCATCCAAAACACCAATACTCTCTAACCTCCTTACTCCCTACAACAATCTGAAACAACTACGTTCTTCAGATAAACTACTAGTTAATAGTACCAAACCCAATAATGCTGCAGGAGATTGTCTTTTTTCCAACTCAGTTGGCAAAATGTGGAACAAACTTCCACTCAATATCTCATCTTTGTCCACTCTTCCACTCTTTAAAAAACAACTGAGAATCCATCTTAATAAACACTGGCTTTGCTCCTGTACCAATCCTGATTATCCTTTCTTCCTCCTTTCCTCTACCTCAATATTTCCTTCTCTCTATACTACATCCTGACTGATCCCCACTGACATAACATCCTTGTGGATATAACTTATCTCATATATACTATGAAAAAAAAAATATATATATATATGACTATGTATTATTTACGCTACGTTATGATATTATCAATTACGTATTGCAATTATTTAATAACTTTTTCTTAGGAATACTATCTTGTTATGTATATTTCCTCTGACATGTAAATTACCTATACTAAAGTCTGATTATCTTTTATGCTTAATTTTTGTTTTGTTTTGCTTTGTTTATTTTTTTTTGTATTCCCTATACTTGTTATAACCATTGGAGCTTTTCTCCCCGGGCCTCCACTGAAAATGGACATATATCCAGCTGGACTAGCCCGGTCAACAAATGTAAAATAAAATAAAATAAAATAAATAAAATAAAATAAAATAACTCCCAAATGTGGACCTATCCAGATGGTAGCCAGAGGTTAGCCTGTTATTCTTTGTCTGTGCACCACACCAGTCTTTTCAGCACTGGAACAATGGCATTGTCACAGTTGTATGCTCTCAGTACATGGCTACATCCCTTGGTATTTCACTGTTGTACTCCTACATAAGGGTATGCTTCTGGAACTCCTTCCAAAGCTATTTGCACAGTGTGTAACAGCAGAATAGCTGATATTCCTGTGTGTTTCTGCCTCTGCCAGGCCTCTCAAACACTCAGGTACATATTTGAACAGACTCAGGGAAAAGTAGGTAGAAGTCAGGTACACCTTTACAATATTAGAGACATTAAGTTGAGATTTTGAGAGAACCAGAGCATATGGATTAATACACATTTCCTAAAGTACAAGCAGTGTCAAACTCTTACTTATTATCATTATTCATTAAGTGTAATTCACCACCTTTCTGCCTAACGTCAGTAGCTTTCAGAGGGATTCAGAGGGACACAGCCAAAACCTGTCTCAAAATCAGGGACATGCCAGAAATTTAGTCACAGTTGCGAAGTATGGCCTCTGCCCTAATCAGATATGCTAGTGTTTGTCCTACTATTATACTGTATGGGGGTTGGAAAGTGCTGCTGTAACATTATTTCCTGCTAGTATGGCTGGTTCTCTTTTTACAGTCATGTAATGCAATTCCACAAGAACTGCTGGTAATGATCCAAAGAACAGGATTTGGGTTATGGCATTCCTATTTGTCCTTTACATTCACTCATTCTGATGCATGATATATTGATTTCAGCACCAATTTGCTGTATGCTTACTATGGCTCAGTGATACTTCATGCAGTCTAGTGTGTACAAGGTCCGGGGTTCGAGACTGACAGAGGTATTTTATTTTGCTGCTGAGCAGAAAAAGGGCCCTGACATACAGAGTGACTAAGGCACTTTTAAGCAGTTGTAAGCAGGTTTGCGCAGGTTTGCGCAACACTTAGCAATACTTAGCTAAGCGCACACAAGTGCACACTCGCGCAAACCCGCTAACTACTGCTTAAAAGTGCTTACTCCCACTAACCCCTGTGCTCATTTCTTTGAAAGAAAAGAAAATGGGGAGATAGGAAAGTGGTGAAAAAGGGGCACAAAGAGGGAAAGACAGTAGGGAAAAAAGCTCGGGATGTGCAAGATGAGTGTAGGGAAGGTCCATAGCTGCCCATTTCTTTAACAGCAACAGCTGTGCATATACTAATAATTTGGATGGAAATTTGAAACCTTCCACCCCTGAGAGAGGGGTGAGGACAATGAAGTATGTTGTACTGCCAATTAAATTTCAGTTTATGTGTCCAGCGGACATGTGTGCAAAATGGGCAGCTATGTATGGGACGTAATTCATTTGTGGGAGCAGATTGCCCATTTTTTTTTTTCAGGTGAGAGTGGAATGTGGGGTAGGGGAAGTAGGTATATTTGGGGAGGTAGGTTGGGGAGGTAGACAAGACAAACAAGATGCATACATGGGCAGAATATGACACATGGGGTGGGTGAACAACATTGATGGGGAAGGGTGTTTGGAAATTGCAAGCACATGAGCCCACAGATGGCAACAGTGGAACTGAGATCCCCACCCATGGGCAGTCACCACTGCACCTTCACAGCCCGGAGGGTGGCTGTGCTGGGGGCTGCCTAGGAGGGGAGGCTCACCCGTGAGTCATGCCACTCTTGCCTCGAGCTGGCATAGAGGATCAGCAACTGAACGATCAATCTTCCTACGCACCACAGCCTGCAATATTTGGAGGGTAATAGGTGGCCCTCCTCCGGCCATACTTGCACAGGGGGAACAAGCCCCATCCATTGCAGCGCTTCCACCTGAAGGTGGCACAGGACCAATGGAGGAGGAGGTCCCGGGCTGGGCATCGGACCTGCTGGTGCCAGGTGCCATCGCCAGCTGAGGTGGGACAGGTGGGTCCGCTGGGACCGGCGTTCACATACATTCTATGTTTACGAGGATTTAATGACAATATGGGTTAGTAATAGCCAACAGCATTCCAATTTAGTTGTAACAGCATACAGTAGTATTCCCATTAACCTAACACACCAGAGTTCCAACAGTTGAACAACAAGCATAACACATGCATATATAGAACAACAGTGGACATTCCGACAGCATGCAGGATTGATTGATGGCAACAGACCACCAAGATTGTGGTATGTGAACAGGGCACATGCATCAAAGTAAATGCAGATATTTAGAAACCAATAGGACGTGTCCCAACAAATGTTATGAGATTAGACATACTCATTGAGGTGTGGAATTGCATTGTTTAGGCACATACAGTAGGGTGTAAAAAGATACCTCCATTAGCAACTTATATATACTTGTAGTTTACACTACATTCCTATTGACTGCAGTTATATATCCCTTACATGTATTATTACACTGGGCAATGTCTGTTAAATTGTAAAATGGGTTTTACTAGTTCTTGATATACCTGACCTGTATCTGACATACAAACTGTCCTGGATGCAGATGTTACTGCTACATATTTATATATTTCATCAATATTTAAATATCTATGCATCTGTATGTGTTCAGGTGACATTATCAGGTATATGTTGACAGCCCCCTACAGTTCTAGCAGCACACTGACATTTCTGGGGAACAGAATAACAAGCTACTCATGTGCCAGATTAACCTGCACATGCCGGCCATGAACTGACAGTTGAGGACTGTATATATGCTTAACAGGTACTGGCACTCCCTTCATCCACTTTATATGGGCCTACCCATGTGTGGGTTGACTGTGCTTACTACAACAGTACTATTTCTATAATGCAAGGGTACAACAACATATCAAAAAAAGTGACATGGACACACTTCAGGAATTATACCTTTATTTATTACATTACACACTTTTCTAGTGGCTCTCTCATTTATTTGATATATCAGTGCATGCAGAGGTCTTTTATTCAAAACATATTATACCTTTATTAATGGGTTACAACACCTTTTCATACTATCTCATTTATTTTATATAACAGTACATGCAGAGAAGTCATTCAACACTCATTATACCTTTATTAATGGGTTACAACACTCTTTTTCAGGCTCTCTCACTTTTTTTATATGACAACACATGCAGAATAATTACTAACCTGCCTGGTGGCGCAGCCTTAGCAGCCTATCTGCATAGGCTTGCTGATTCACAGCATGGACACCTGCAGCTGTGAAGTAAATGAAGGGATATTGAGACATACCTATCCATAACATGGACTACTATAGCAATTCATACATACTTCATTCCATGGCTACATACTCAGTAGTGGGGCATTTTCCATTTGACGGGCCTCCTGTATCCACTGGTTAAGTCGGTCCGCCTTGCATCTCTTCAGATCTGAGAAGTGTTGTCTGACCTGCTCACCAGTCCGAGGAACACCTGTGGCACTGGTGAGATCATGTGCTAGATGGTTCCAGGCTTCCGCTTTGTATTCAGTGCCCTGAAACTGGCCCTGCAGGAGTCTTGCATCATGATGATGGACAAGGAGCCTAACCATTACTTTTGACACCTCAATGCCCCACCATTGCACTCGAAAATGAGAGCCCTCTCCAACACTGGCCATATTGTCTGCAGATGGGAGCTACAACCAGTAATGGCAATTATTCCCATCTATGGAGCTTAAATATGCCTAATTTCCTGCACTTATTTGTGATTGGCCGGTTTTGAAAATTCTCTGCTAAGAACAGACCTGCTTAGCAATGGGTAAACTTCCATTTATATATATGAGTGTGTTGGAAATGCATCCATATTTAAAGCTGTTATGGCTTAGTGGTTTAGTACTGTGATTATGGTGCACAGTATCCCGGGTTCGAGGCCTGGCATTGCTTTTTATTTTACTACTGGCCAGACCGGCTAGGAGGTGTGGCTGTGCTTAGCCAACTTTGCTCAACTTTGCCCAATGTTGCTCGACGTTGCTCTACGTTGCCCGACATTGCCCAATGTTGCACTAGTAAGCGCGGTGCGCAGCTCCGCGTGAACATGTTTTGTTTGTGCTAGTTGGCCCGATGCGCAGCTCCGCGCAAAACTGTTGTGCTTGTTAAAGCAGTGCTCAGGTATGAGCAATTGAACTTAACTGTGCTTAATACTAGTAAACTTTGCTTAGTAATGCTTCACATTGCTTAAGATACGTTACTTATGCATTTATCAGTATGCATGACCATTCCACATTCATATATATATATATATATATATATATATATATATATATATATATATATATATATTAAATATTGTTTACTAACACATAGGCCATTTCAATGCATTTTACTGAGATTTAAAAGGTAAATGTCAGGAATTCTATTTATGCACACATTTCTGACAAAAAATAGGTAGGGGAGTGGCGGGACTCCCTCCTCTTTGTGCGAGGGCTCTACCACTACGCTATTGCTATTTGGCTTAATTTGCATATAAATAGTTTATTATCCTCTTCGATATCTACACTGCTACCTGTAGCTAAGCAATGGGCAAACCCACGCATGCACACGCAAATATGGGCAGCTATATCGGGAATAATAAAAAAAAAAAAAAAAGGAAACCTCTACATTTTAAACATGTACAGGGATTTAGAATGTGGGGGAGGGTAGTGTTGTGTATGTGGACATTTGAGCGGACTCGCTCATTTCAGTTGACATTTTCAGTTTAGGCACTTGCAGGGGCGTGGATATTTGGACTGCTCGGCAGTCTGACATGCCCCCTGCACTCATGCACGCTCCGTGTAAGC
Source organism: Protopterus annectens (assembly GCF_019279795.1). NCBI lineage: Eukaryota > Metazoa > Chordata > Ceratodontiformes > Protopteridae > Protopterus > Protopterus annectens. The sequence goes on along the minus strand of NC_056745.1, from coordinate 1,536,403,239 downwards.
CTTAGAGTTGAGTCAACACCCCCTCATGAATATGCATGATGCTGACATCATACCCTTACACTGTAGTTTCCGTGTAAGACTTAGTTAGTCTTACATGGAGGATTAGTGAATCCCGACCCATGTCTATAAGCATGATATTACCAAACCAACATTACTAAAATGGCAAGCAATAAACTATTAAAGATCAAATGCAGAGTTTTTTTTACTTTCTTTTTGTTTTAAGTATCTGGTAAAGTAGGTCTTCTTGATCTAAAATGTGTAGTTTTTTATTTAATTCCTTCAGCAGACCTATATTTAGAGCATTTCATAAACTAGTGCTTCTGTTTACTGATTCCATGTTATGCAGCCATGCCTTATGATGATCCAGTAGTAGGAAACAGTTTGTAGTAAGTGGGCATGTATTCTGTAGTTTGCAGCAGATTTTTATTACAAAGTAAACAGAAGGCAACACATTCAATTACTCAATCCGGTAACAAATCAAAAAAATTAATGCAGTTATATTCAAGTGAAAAGCAACAAAAATAGGAAAGAAACTGGTTAAGACTGTTAGTAAGGTACACAGTTCTTGGCACACTGTATAATAAAACAGATGTAACACTAATAAATCATTGTCTACTAACTGATTATTAGGGAGAAAACTACGGATGTGTGAACCACCTCAGTGACAATCTTTATGTATAGTAAGTCTGTATGTTATACTTGTTAAGGGCTTCCCTTGTCAAGGGGTGAGTTACATTTGGGTCTTGCACTAGGGAAGCATTTAACAAGTTCCTGATTTCAGAACATAATCATGGCACTTCATCCACTGCACAGAGGATTATGACTAGATCATCGATTGTAACTTGGTTATTATATGTATGGATGCCAAGAAATTCATCTCGAGAGTGAAGCTCGAGCGAAGCATCCATGCCAAGAACAAATAATTTTAAGATACAATTGGAGATCCAATCATAACTCTTTGTAGTGCATGGAGATTTGTCTGAAAAACAAAAAACAGGACTGAAAGCTGGTAATACAGCTGGGAACTGCTGCATGTCTTTTGCTTTGTAAGGGAAACTGCTGGTTCCAAAATGCATTTTTAATGACTGTAATTTAGACAGTAGACAGAAACAGAGTTTAAATTAAGCTGTTTCGTGTTCTGCTGTTATTTCTCATGGTTTAGAATAAGAAAGCCTACTTTAGATGTGAGTTGAATAACACCCTGGTTCAGCGCTGCTACATTGCCAGACTTAATGTTAACAGCATAGGGGTGCTTACCAGTTTGTTAAGCTCCCATCTAAGTGTTGCTCAGGTCAGGTCTCGTGCTATTGTATTGCTGAACCAGGGTATTAATTAACTAATATTTGAATGTAATAGCACTCCATGCTCCACAAATACATTTCTAGCAAATTTATTGTATTTAGCATACAGTGTAATAATACAGGAGTCACAATGTAGTAAACAGATGTCTACCATGGAAGGATTGCTTTCTTTCATCTTCACTTCAGAGATGCACAAATTATTCCAAAGGTTTTCTTTCCAGAACTAGCCCCTTGACAATGTAGCAAGCAAACTCACTGTACAGTGTGGCTGTCTGATGTGATTCACACATCAATAGTTTTATCCCTAAAAGTGATCAATCAGTCCAGTGGTATGCAATAATTCATTAGTTTTACATGTTTTATAACCCTGTATTCCAATCACTATATACCTTACTAATAATTTTATGCTGGCCTTTATTACTTTTGCTACCTTTCATTTGAATATAGCAGCTTTATTTTTTGACCTGTTGTTTGATTGAGAGAGTGAGTGAATATCCTGCATTCTGATTACTTTGTAATAAAATCTGATGCAGACTGTAGCAGGCATGCCTACCCACTCCAAACTGTTTCTTCCTTCTGCTTCATAATCGGTAGGTGGGGTTGATTAACATGGAATCAGGAAAGATACAGTTAACAAAAACATCAGTTTATTAAACTTAATAAATATAGGTCCACTGAAGTAACCAAAGTAAAAATCTCACAGTTTAGAATGAGAAAGACCAATTTACAAAATGAGGGCATTTTTATAACAAAAGGAAATGGTTAGAAAATCTTTGCACTTGTTCTTTACTGATCAAAGATAGCCTTGTGAAACAAAGAAACTACATTAAAGGAAAGGTATAAAGAGAATTTTGTGTATGTGTTGGAGGTGGGGGGCAATCTATCAAGACCCAACATGCAGGGCATTCACTTTTCTCCCTACAAGAGATTATCAAATCCAAAGTTACTGCAACCCTTTTAATGAAAATTGTCCAACATCACCTGCCTTCTAAGATATGCACAGCTATTTATATGACATGAACTTTCGACATAATGCATATACTGTACTGTATAATGCTTATTAACAACTTCAGTACTGATCCAGAGATGAAAACACATCCGGGAGCCAATACTGCAAAACTGATAATGTACCTCCAAGATAGCAATGCTCATGAATAAAAGAAAAAATAAAATAAATCCACATTTCTTAAAAGAAATGGATAATATAAATGAAACATAATTCAATTTTTAATGTTGAGAAAACTTTATACACACACACACACACACACACACACACACACACACACACACACACACACACACACACACACACACACACAAACACACGTATATCATGACTAGAGACATGCCACACAAAATATTAACAAATGTACAAAATTGCTTCTTAAAGTCATGTATGGAAAAATCTATTTTTTTTATTTTTCTTAACAATAAGGTGTCAGAGCTCCAAGCTACTTCTTACATACCATATGACATGTTTTACATCACAAACTTTGTGACATAAATAACCTCATTTCACTCAAGAAATCTTACAGATTATTTCCTGGCCTGACCTGTTTTGCCCTTCTAGAAACAGAAGGTACATCATAACTGTGGCTATTAGCAAGCATGTCTTGAAATTCCTATGATCCCATGATCTTAAACCCATTTCAAAAAATGATAACATATCCTTAATGTGGTGTCAGCATACCAGTTGCTGGCTTTCCGGAGACTGTGTGCTCTTTCCATTGCTACACTCTGACAAAATTACTTCCTTTAATATCACATTTACCCTTAACAATCCTAATACCTAATTCTATCTATCCTTATATTTTCATACAAGCTCTAACTCTCTATGTAATAATCCCCTACCCTCCCTCCATCCCTCCCTATACATTTACCACAACATATAGATATAATATATGCATCTTTGAATAACTTTATGTGACTACCATGTAGAAACATTGCACTGTAATTGCTTTTATCTTAGCTGTACCATAGTCTATAACTGTATGTTTCCCTCTAGCTTTCCACAACTTCTGTATGAATTATGCATTCTTCAATATATCTCTTTGTCTTTCCATAACACATATGTGATTTATACATCTTTGAATAGTTCTATGTAACTACCATGTAAAAACATTGATAATATTTGATTTTACTAAATGTCTTTCTTCCTGAATAAGCTTTCCTTTTGCTCTACCTTCACTTCTCACCTTACTGATTATTTCTCCTGAGCTCTTCCTGCTTAGTGTAGCCCTGCTCCATTTGCCCTCAGTTCACTCAGGCTCATTCCGCTCTCCTACCCTACCCCTATATTCTCACCAACCCCTGCTTTTCCTTTCCCTTATGGCTTGTTATCCAATTACAAATGCTCTCCCTCCATACATCCATTCAACAACAAAACCCCATCCATTACTACACTAGCTCTACCTTCAAGCCTCACATCTTCTACCCTACTGCACAGTCCACTACCTGCTAGAATGTAAAGTAAACCATATCAGTAAAAATGTGCTACCTTCTCATTAACCTGTTTCTAACATTATATATCAGTCTCCCCACATTACCTCCCTAAACCACTCCCCAACTCCTGCAACAACTACACACTCTACCTTCCTCTACTTCATGACAACCCCACAAAAAGCTTTAGTAACATATCAGCCAGCCTAATATAATATAACTTTATGTATCTTTCAAAACTCAAAATCCTTCCAGACGTGATCACTAGTAAACCTAACCTCTACATAATAGTCAGCAACAATAAATGCACCCACTACCTCAAACATTACCTCTCCAAGCAACATACTCTATCTCTATGTAGGGACATCCACCCCGACTCAGGGCCCCCAGCTACAGCTTCCTCTGTTAAAAGCCTAAACCCGAAAAATTTTCTTCTAGCAACCCTAAACACATGTATCATCTGTAACAAAACCACAAACTTTCATGTCTGATTAAGTCAGTACACCACAGATATCCTGGCAATCACTGAAACCTGGGTAAAACCCCATATCCATGATAATGAAGTAACACATCCGGGCTATAATATACTTAGAAAAGACAGAATCAATAAAAAAGTGGTGGGGCAGCCTTAATCTATCCCAACACCATCACAGTCTCACCTTTTCCTAAAGAAATGACAACTTTTTAACAATGCTGATATTCTAATCGGAACCCTACAAATTAACAACACAAAATAAATATACATTATTGGTCAATATATACCCCCCCCCCCGGGCAAAACATCCAAACTATGGAAGATATCCTCTATTGGATATCAGAAAACATCAGTAACAAGACTATAATTATGGGAGATATCAACATTAACTGGCAGGATCTGATGACTGACTTCCCTACTAATAGCATAAACCTCAAAGGCTATTCCCAGTTTGTTATCAGTGCCACCCATATGCATAACAGAAATACCTTGGGTGCAACTCTTGACTGGATACTTGTGTCTAATCTTGACAAATACTGTACTCCCTGCACTCTACCCAATACTCTTAGTGATCACCTACCCATATTCATATATAGATCCACACCACAAATAACAAGAACCCACACATACAAAACCACCAGAAATATTAGAAACTTTGAATAGCAAAAGTTTAATCAAGTTCCAAAACACACTAACTGGAACCCACTTAAAACACTACCACTAGAAGATGGCCTTGAATACTTCAATAGTGTATTTCTAATATCCTTGACAGCCTAGCTGCCCACTGTACCAAAAGAATGAAAACTAACCATGCTCCCTGGCTAACAAAAAATACCAAACAACTTCTACAAGATAGAGATAAAGCATGGAAGGAATGGTACAATAACAAATCTGATGCCAATCTAATCAAACATAAACAGCTACAAAATAAAGCAAAAAAATAGTGAACTTAGACAAAAAAAAAAAACAGTTCTCCAATCAGTTGGCAAACCACAAAAACAACCCAAAACAATTTTGGAAACACACCTCAAACCTGCTTACCCCAGGTTCTAAACAAATTCCATACCCATACCCTGACAACCCCCCCCCCCCCCCCAGAAATAGCCAAACTGTTTATATCTCACTTTATAGACAGCATAAGCAAACTGTTAACAAATCCTACCTCCACAACTTCCTCAAGCCCCATTTCTGATCCCTTTCCACCCCTAGCTCAAGACTCCTGCACAACCAAAAAAAAAAGAATTCACCTTCACAACAAACTTCTACTGCATCTTCTATCCCCTTTTCTCTTAAACCTGTCCCTACCTCTCTCATTCAAAAACTGCTTCAAAAACTAAAACCATGCTCCCTGTCCTCTGTCAACCTTACCTCTGAATGCTTACAGCTTGTTGCACAAGCCATAGCATATCTTGTCAGCATACTTACAAATCACTCCATAGCGGAGTCCATTGTCCCTAACCTCTGGAAAAAATCTATCATCACCCCTTTACAAAAAGGGGACAACTCCATTGAACTATCCAATTATAGACCAATCTACATCCTCTCTCCTCTTTCCAAACTCCTGGAAAAATGCATACATAAGCAATTGTTGCTCCACCTCATCAAAAGCAAATTAATAACCCCTAATCAACATTTTTTTTTGCCCATCACACAGCACCACCACTGCCCTAATCTGCTTCATGGATACCGTGTCCAAATCCAGTGACTCTGGTAATACCACCTCTGTCTTATTACTAGACTTATCAAAAGCATTTGAGACAGTGTCCCACAACAAACTTCTTCATCAGCTAGCCATTGTAGGCTGCACCCCACCAACACTCCAGTGGTTCACAAGCTACCTATCCAACCACCAACAATGCATCAAATGGCAAAATAAATTATCCCAATAACAAACAAACATAACTGGGGTGCCACAAGGGTCCATACTAGGACTCTTACTCTTCAATGTTTTGACCAACAACCTTTATACCTCATCACCCCTTACCTCCATTATCCAATACGCAGATGATACTGCCATAATTTCCTGCTCTAATAACATACATCTCCAGTAACTCAAACAAGTCACCTTCATCTCACTGGGGATACAGCTGACAGAAGCCCAGCTACTTCTAAATCCTAAAAAAACAAAACTCCTGCTTTTCTTGACAAAACCAATCTCTTCTGACTTTAAAATATTTTCACAGGATAACACAGAAATTGAAACAGTTCCCACAGCTAAGCTACTAGGCATAACCATAGACTACAAACTAACTTTTGAACACCACATATGCAATAGCATTAAAAATACACACATAAGACTAGGAACACTTTATAGAGAAAACAAACTTTCTTGGATAGTTCCACTAGAAAAACCCTTGCCAACACCTATTTGCTTCTCTCTCTCTTATATCTTAAAAACAAGCTCCAGTCCTGCTACCATAACATTTTCAAATTTGCCACAGTTTATTTCTACTGTTACCATGATTGCCTGACTCTGAAAGAACTAAACTGGCTCAAGCTCACACATCAGCTAAGTCTAGTACAGCTGTGTTCTGCACATAAAATGATATATACCCCTGATAGCTGCCCAACCCTCAAATCTGTCCTAAAATGCTACATACCTACCAGAGCCCTCTGCTCTGAAAACAAACAACTCATAACCATCTATATTCCAAACAAAAGAGCTGGACAGTGCCTATACTCTCATGCCACCGCCAGGCTGTAGAACTCTCTGCCAACAAACATTACTTCCATTGAGAGCTTTAACAAGTTCAAACACAGTCCAAGAAAACATTTTTTATGCAATCAGACTTGCCCCTGCTCTTTCCCTAACAGGTGAACTCCATTCGCTCTCTAGGGGGACTTCCTTTCTAACCTTAAAACATGAATTTCATCCACTAACTGCTAATATATTTGACTAAAAAACTTTATGAAATTCTAAACCCTTAACTTTCCCATCATTTGGAGTTTTTCTCCCCGGGCCTCCACTGAAAATGGGTTCCTGACCCAGATGGACTTTCCCAGTAAAGAAATATTAAATAATAATAAAATAATAAAATGTGCATAGTATGTAATGATGTTTCATCCTGTTTTATTTTTCTGTGTTGTATCTTCTCATTGTCTTCTCTGAAAATGAGTCCTTACTGGTACAGCTAACTCTTTAAAACAAATGTAAATAAAATAAATCCAAAACAAGAATTCTTTGTGTGAGTTATTCCACAGAAATAGAACTCGGGCAGGATTCACGAAGCCTACGTGTAAGAGATACAAGGCTTACACGGAGGCTGCAGTTAAACGGTGTGACGTCAGCATGTCATGCATATGCATGAGGGCATGATGAATCACACCTAAGGCTAACACGGTCCGTGGAAGACAGTAGGGGGCGTGTCCGTAGGCCAAGCCCTGCAAGCGGACACGCCCCCAGAAGAGTAAAAGTGCCCAAAGTAAACACCCACGACAGAGTCCAAACAAATGTGAATAAACACAACACAACACATGCCCCCACAGACTATGAACATAAAATATATAAATGAACATGTTATATATATTTTTTTAAATCGTAAAGATGTTTGCCCGTGAGTGCGCTCGTTTGCTCGGGCGTGCCCGTAGCTCAGCCACAGTTAGCAGTAAGTGGAAAAACATATAAGAACTAACTATGCAAAGTAGACCACAAAGCAATAGCGTAGCGGTAAAGACATTGGCTGAAGAGCAGGCAGTCATGGTTCGAACCCCCACAACATCAATTTTTATTTTTAGTAAAATAAGCACGAAACAAGTCCCTGACATATATGTACACATATAAAATTATATTTTATGTAAAATGTAATGAAATAAGCCATTTATTTTGAAGAAATGTGACATAACAAAGTAATAAAAAATGCCAGATGTGCCTATAGCTGAGCTACAGTTTAACAAGGTGAGTGCATCTGCCCGTAGGTGAGCAGTGGTTTAACAGGTGCAACATGAGTGCCCATAGGTGAGCAGTGTTTTAACATGCTGAAACTGTGTGCCCCTAGCTGAGCTGAGCATAATATGCGTGCTTACAGCCAAATGAAGCGTAAACCAGCGTAACCCGTTTGCGCGGAGCTGCGCACCGCGCCAACAAGCTAACCGACGGGCAACGTTGAGCAAGCTGTAAAAAAACTGCCTTTACACAGACACACCCCCTAGCCTGTCTAGACAGTCATAAAATATGAAAAGCAGTGGCCAGGTTTGAACCCGGGATACCATGCACCATAGTCAAGGTACTGAACCACTAAGCCACGACAGCTGCACTTAGAAATGCAGTAATAGCAAATATATAGGAATGAATAGAAAGTGGAGCATGACAAAGCAGGTTTTGTGAAGTTGATACAATTCCAAAATGGCCAATCACAGATAAGTGCGGGAAAAACGGCATATATAAGCCCCATAGGCAGGAATACACAGCATAAATGATTGTAGAACTAACTTGCAGCCAGAATGTCAGGAGTAGGTGAGGGTAGTTGCTTTTGAGCACAGAGGTGGGGCATTGAGGAGTCCAGATACATGGTCTGGCTCCTAGTCCACAATCATGAGGCCCAACTCATGCAGGGCCAGGTCCTGTGGGGAGCATATAGGGCTGAGGCATGGGACCGGTTGGCTCATGATCTCACCAGTGCCACAGGGATTCCAAGGACTGGTGAGCAGGTCCGTCACCACCATGCGGAACTGAAGAGACGTAAGCAGGACCAGTTGAACCTTTGGATCCAGGAGGCCCGGCAAATGCCCAACGCCCCACTACTGAGTAAGTTACATTTAATCATGTATGTAAGAAATTAAACTAGCTGATATTATGGAGATGTGTATTCCAATATTACTTCATTTATATTACAGCTGCAGGTGTCCGTTCTGCGAACCGCAGAGCCTATGGCAATAGGCTGGTGTGGTTGCGCCACCAGGCAGGTCAGTAATCCACTCCCAGTAACTGTAAAGAAATATAAAAGTATGACAGTTAGCAAAAGACTGCAGTGTAGTCACTAAGTAATAAAATGTGCAAGTAACAGTGGAAGAGTGTTTGCAAGTATTGCTTGATTACAAAAGTGTGTTGCAGTCTGTAATCCAAACAGAAAAATGAAAATGTCCAAAATAAAGTCTGAAATAAAGATGCCCCACCTGTAATATAATAGTACACAACCTGCAGCAGGCTGAAAAGTACAGCTGCAGAAGATGAGTAAATCACATGTGTGAAATATATCCCTGTTTAAATACTGAAACATGACAGAAGTGAGACTGCTGGAAAGGATTGTAATAACTACAGGTAAAACATGTCAATAAAGCCTAGAAGTAAGTACCATCCTGAATAGTAAAATGAAAACAAGTGAGAGAGTCTGAGAAAGAGTTATGAATCCACCAATAAAGTAGTAATAACCCCTGAATAAAGTATTCTGCAGTCAGTACAGAATGAAATGAATGTGACAAGCAGAACCAAACTGCGAAATGGGTTCAAAGTGTTGCTGCAGCTGGAATGTGTATCCCAAAATCTGGATATGTTGCTCTCAGTCTGCAATATGCAGATAGTATGATTGTCTGAAATACCAAACATCCACAGTTGTCTATAGCTATATAAAGCAAATGTCGCAGGATGATGTAGCTGAACAAAGCCAGATATTAACGTGTATGAATAACAATAAAATGTATATTGATGTAGCAGTAACAGTCCTATCACCAAATTGAAGTAGTTATCATATAGGAAACTGTAGTTAGAACAGTAGTGTGTATATATCTGCAGCTATTAGAAATGTACAGCATATGTATTGGTATTCGAAGGTGTTAATAATATTTTCTTCACCCCACCCTATAACCACATATAATCCATTCCACGTGAAATTGGTATGTGCAATCACAATTAACACCCCTGGACATTTGTCCTGTTGGGTCATAAATATTTGCATGTACGTTGATGCATCTGCCCTGTTCATACATCCAAACCTGATGGCCTGTTGCCATCAATCAACCCTGCATGTTGTTGGACTGTGTATTGCTGTTCATATTATGCATGTGTTATGCTCGATGTTCAATGGTGTGAATATCTGGGTGTTTGGTTAATGGGAATACTAATGCATGCTGTTACAATTAATTGCGAATGGTATTGTATGTTACTAACCCAAACTGTCATGACATAATGCAAAACATAGGACGGCAGAGAAGGTGGGTTCCAGCAGACCCACCTCTCCCACCTCAGCTGGTGAGTGCACCTGGCACTAGTGCCCAGTCTGGACCCTCCTCTGGTGGACCTGTGCCACCTGTGGGTGGAAGCGCTGCAGGGGATGGGCCCCCCCCTCTGCAAGTGTGGCCAGAGGAGAACCACCACTCACCATCCGTAGCGTCTGGACTGTGGTGCGTAGGGAGATCCAGGACTCTGTTCTTGGGCCTCTACACCAGCTTGAGGCACAGGTGGCACAACTTACGGGCATGCCTGTTGCCCGGCCTACACAGCCCCCAGCACAGCCCCGTCCTGGGCAGTGAAGGAACAGTGGCAACTGCCCATGGGTGGGGATATCAGTTCCACTGTTGCCATCTGTGGGCTCATGGGCTCTGGATATCCAAACATCCGTCCCCGTCAATTGTGTAACCCCCCCACATGTGTCATACACCGCCCCTGTATGTGTCTTGTTTGTCCTGTCTGTTGACCTACCCAACCTACCTCCCCAGCTATACCGACTTCCTTCACCTGACATACCACTCTCACCTGAAAAAAAAAAAAAAAGAAAAAGGGCACTCTGTACCCACAAAAAAATTACACCCCATACATAGCTGCCCATTCCGCACACATGTCTGCTGGACATGGAAACTATCAATTACAATTGGCTGTACAACAAGTATTATTGTTGTCCTGCCACCTCTCTCAGGGGTGGAAGGTTTCAAATGTCACACCAAATTACATACATATGCACAGCTGTTGCTGATGAAGAAATGGGCAGCTATGGGCCTTACCTACATCCCTCCTGCAAAACTCAAGCTTGTTTCCCTACTGTCTTACCCTCTTTGTGACCCCTTTTTCACCACTTTCCTGTCTCCCCATTTTCATTTCTTTCAAAGAAAATAGCACGGGTGTGCGCCAGAGTAAGCACTGTTAAGCGGTTGTAAGCGGGTGTGCACGGAGCTGAACGCCAGTTCGCATGCGGGAGCTCTGCGCAAACCAGTGCTAACCCGGTTACAACTGCTTAAAAGTGCCTTAGTCACTCTGATTGACAGGTCCTGTAGTCAGTTCAAAAGCAAAATAAAATCCCACTGTCAGTCCCGAACCCAGGAAACAGTAGTCTGCATGACCTACCACTAAGCCATGACTGTTATACAAGAGCATTGTGCTAAAATGAATATATCATGTAATAGTAGGAATGAATGTAAAGGGAATATAGGATGTATAGTACACAAAGCATGTCATTTATACTTACTGTCAAAACTACTGGATTTCCATAATAGTAGTGTGTGAACAGAAACAGCCATGCTAGTTGGCAGCTAGTAGGTAATAATGTCAGTTAATGTACATATATAAATGTATGTATATTTACATATATATATATATATATATATATATATATATATATATATATATATATATATATATATAAATATATAGTTGTAGGTGTCAGTGTGCATACACACTTACTACAGGAAACAGGAGAGAGGAATGGAGAAATGTGAATCTACAACACAGCCGGAATCATGAGAGAGATACTAACCTTTACACTCACAGAACAGTGTCCACAGCATACCAGCATGGTCCCCACCCTTACAATCTGAAAGGGCAACGCCTATCTCACATACCCTTTTATAGCACTGTCCTGAAATCACAGTGAGAACTGCAATCAGTACACAACTGGCTGCATGCAATTAGCAAATGCTGGCATACAATTGGTGCAGAGGCCATCACATGGACTTATGCAGATACCTACAATAGCATCCTGTACTCACACTCCACACATGCAATACTTTCATTGCACTGTCTGGAGGCAGACAGAGAGAGAGAGAGAGAGAGAGAGAGAGAGTGAGAGAAAGAGAAAGAAAAAAAAATAGGAACACAAACAACACATGGTACACAAACTAAGTTGAAGCTGTCAGCAGTGTCAGTACCAAGCTGGGCTAGCAGCAGCAGGAAGCTGTAGTAATGGTAACGCAACCAGCTGCAACAAACACAGGTAATGTAATGTAACAAGTTAATAGTCTACATACTGTGAACCCTCCATATGTGTCATAGGTCTGTATCTATAGGTATGTCCATGTGATATGTTGTGTGCACGTAGTTCCACCCAAAGGGGATGACTTTACATTACATGTCATTCAGTGTTAGGCCATGATCCTGGCACCAGTTGTCCATTTCAGTGAGGCCTGTCTGTAGGATGTGTGTGTCAGCTGGTGTAACGACTATGGCGCTTAGTTTGCAGTCATCTGGGAACGTTGTCATCCACAACCCGCACATGTTTGCTTTCACATCTGAGAAATAAATGCTAAACAAGAGGGGTCCTAGGACAGAGGCCTGTGGGATACCACATGTGACCGGCATTGAGTCTGACATGGCTCCTGCAATATCGATATTATGGATTCTGTATGTCAACCAGTGTGCAACCCATCATGTGACATATGTAGTAACATGTAAGCTAATGAGCTTGTCTATGATGCCTGAGTGGAGTACTGTGTTGAAGGCCTTAGGCAAGTCCAGGTAGGCTGTATGGACTGCGTTGCCCTCATCAATGGCTGTAGTGACTGTTTTGAAAGGTCAACCAGGTTCAAAAGGCAGGATCAGCCCATCACAAAGGCAAACTGGATGGGAACAAGTGTCTGCAGGTACCCAATATCACTGTATATGCATCCCATACTGAATCATTTCATAGCTTTGCAGACCAGGCTGGTTAAGCTTATGGGGCGGTAGTTCCCAGGGTCAGTAGAGGTGCCTCCTTAGTGGAGTGGGACTACTGTTGCTGTATGCCACAGGTACATATCCCATAGTACGGCCAAGGTTAAATATCAGTCTAATATGTGGTTGTATGTCCTCTTGGAGTTCACGTAGCACACATTCAGGGATACCATCAGGTCGCATTGATGCTGTGTGTTCTGCTTTGCTGAGGGCGGCCCTCACCTGGACTTGTGAGATGATAGGGAGGTTACATTCAGCTGTGATAAGTATTCCTAAGTGTGGGGGAGAAGGAGGGGGGATACGTGCACTGAACCTGTCTGCCAGAATGTTGCCAATATCTGTGTGTTCGGTGAATGTTAAGTAGGTTTGTAGTAACTCAGAGCATATCTGAGGCATTTGGTCCATATGTGCAACATAACTGAAGAAGGCCTTGTGGTTATCTATAGTGTTCGTGGCCATTTCCCTCCCAGAGTAGGCCATGGATGTTGTTATGAGAGACCGTAGCTTATTACCAGTGCTGACCACAGATGCCTTCCCTTTATGTGAATCTGCTCTGTCCTGCAGTAGCCTCCTTCTATCATTATACAATCTGCCTTTGGCTGGGGTCCACCAGACAGGATGCCTAACCTTTGTGCATAGGGTCTGGGTTAGGAATGTGTGTGCATGTTCCATGCATTCTTTGGGATGTCCGTGGGAAGCATTCGCAAAGGGGTCAGCAGTGTGGGTTATGGCTTCCACTGGCCCAGTGGGCTGCATGGATACCATGTCAGTCCTAACAAGTGAATATCTGTCTAATCACAGATATATTAAAGTAGTCTAATGTGCTGGTGGTGGTGGTGGTGGGATATGTATATCCAGGCCGAGTAATTTGTGTCCAGATCACACTAGTGGATGGCGTTCCACATACAGTACCTTGGTATGAACCCCCAGAGTGAGGTTGTGCATTGGACCTGTCTCAGTGTGCTGACCGATGGGGCATGCTACTATGTTGTATGGAATGTGGCAGGTATTGTTGCACAGGTGTTGGCTGAGCACTGATATCTGGCCATGTACTTGTATATCCACCAAGAGACGCACACATGCTACATACGGGAGTAGTAGTATATCACTACAGTTGAGTATCATGTATAGTATGTGTGCCATATATTGCTGACATAGTCTGCTGATATCCTGTTTGTGTTCTCTTCCAGGGACATGGCGCATCAGCGTAATCCTGCCAACTCTGCAGCAGAAGATGAGGAGATACACCAGAGCCTGGTGCAGGATTATGACATACTGTTTTCCTGCACCAGCCAGAATCAGCAGGAGAGGGCTGCACTGTGGCAAGACCTTGTCCATAGGGTAAATGACATTGGCACGTATAATAGGACATATGAGGAGGTACGACATCACTGCAGTGATTTAATCAGAAATGTCCATCAGCGTGCGTCGGATATCTACAGGCAACAGGTTGCCACAGGAGGTGGGGTGGCCACACATCCCCCTTCACCAGACTGGAGGGGCTACTCCTAAGTGTTGTGGCTCCAGCCCCAGAACATCAACAGCAACACACCTGCATCATGATGGAGGCTGGATCCACACAGTAACACGACATGGAGCGTGCAGGTAATATGCCATATTTACACTTGACTGTTCTGTACACTGTTAGTTTATGCATGTGTAAGGTATGTCCATGGTATGTAGCTGTCAACATAGTATGTAATTGTGCAGGTGTGATATTGCCAATATCAGCAGCTGACATGTGAAAGGCAACTGGTGTACTACTGCACTGTATCATATGTAGTATCAATGGCACAGTTGTGCTCACTGACATTAATCTCCTCATTTCTGCAGGTCCCTCCGGTGTTAGAGCAAGGCAGCCCATCCATGCTGGTGAGTGTGTTTTAACAATACCTATAATAGTCCTGATAGTGCTAGTAATACTAGTGTAACTCAGTAGTGCTCTGTGTGTATACTGTGGGATGTGCATATGTGCATGTGTACCTGTGTCCACATGTGCATGTGTGCATGTGTGCATGTGTGCCTGTGTCCACGTGTGCATGTGTGCATGTGTGCATGTGTGCCAGTGTCCACGTGTGCATGTGTGCATGTGTGCCTGTGTCCACGTGTGCATGTGTGCATTAGTGCATCACTGGTAACATTGTGTAGACATTGTAAACTGTGTTTCCTGTCTTCCTCCCACAGGTTCTGGTGCTGCTCTGGTGTCCTGCAACAGGGAACCTGAATCTGGTGCCACAGGTACTGATAATGATGATATCTGTGTAATGGCACAAGAAGGTGTGTCAGGGTCCGTCATTGGTCAGCCAATTGACAGTACACAGCTGTCATCCCCATCATTGCGCACAGTCATCCTGCCAGTACATCCTATGTCACCATTGTCCCTAGGTGATGGACAGGATACAGTGGGCATTGACCAGCGTAATGTGGTATCTGTGGCACATGCTTCCCCACACAGCAGCCATGGGCAGAGTCCTGCAATGGTACCACAGAAACAGATGCCCATGGGTTCTCGTGGGAGCATCCGTGGGCGTACTGCCTCTGGCAGACGTGCCCAAAGAGGTCTGTCAACCTCAGCTATGTTTTGGGCTGTCATGCAGGCACAGTCACGTATGGAAAGGTACACCAGACAGGGTCTGAGGGAGCTGAGAGCATGTCGCACAGCCATGACTGACAGTATGCGTGACATCGCGGATGCTATCCGTAATTTCACCGATGTCATAGACAGATGTTGTGGGGACATATTACAGCAGTTCCACAACCACATGTCCATGAGCCAGGGCAATGGTGGACGGTTAAGGCGTCGACGTGGCCGTATGCCAGCAACAGCAGCAGTTGGCAGTCGGCGCGGACAACAACAGGCCCGCGGATGCCCCCATAGTGCCAGCAGCAGCCCCAGCAATGCTGGGTCTGTGCTGTCATTGGAACGCCCCAGTAGACCACATGCACGTGGCTCTGGACAGTCCCAACAGGGACCTGTGTCCAGTCAACACACTCCCGCTTCTGATGACAGTACCCAGTCTGGCTTAGTACTGGATACGGTCCGTAGCACCCCTGCCAGGCACAGGTACCGTGTCCGTGCCCACAGACACTGATCTGTATGACCTGCCAGGTGCAGTCTGTGGCTGTCCACAAACTTCAGTATATGGCAGCCATGAGAAGGAACTGTGTGCATGCATACACACATGCGAAATGTTAACACCTAGAGCTACCACATACAAGCACACACTGCACCAACAGTGCCCAACCCTGTACTGCTGTCCCTCACCAACACACATACACACACATGTCAATTGGTGGTATCAGTGGCAGACTCAGGCATACCTAATTCACACCCTGTGCATATGATGAAACTGTGCCACCTCCTGCAATCTCCAACATCAGTGCAGGAACAGGTAAACACATTGCTGATGCACAGGGTGACTACATAGAAGTGTATTACTAGTATCATGCTGGTAACAGTACAGTGTGCTAATATGACTGTGTGTATATCCCAGCATGCCTGGTGCAGTAACTGTATGACTGTCCTGAATTATCTACACCCATAGTAAGTACCATAGTGTAACAGCTGCACATTATTGCATACTGGTGGTAAGGATGTCAACGGATAGCCACATACATAGGTAGCACAGGGGGGAAGCTAATGCAAGTAGTGATATGCAATGATGGACATGTACAGTAATGGTGGCAAGTTTCCCACAACGACTATGCAATGTGGATGTTTGCGCATGTTGATATGTGTGCAGTACCAATGTAATACAAATCACAATTAACTATGACATAATATCAGTTCTACCATGGACATCTGAGCTATGCATTCCTGGGTACATGTTGATAGTGCCTACATATTTGCACTGTTACCTACTGTTAGTGTTACCACTTCTTTGTTGTACAATGGACTACTTCCAGCCCTGCTTACTGTAGCTTTGTTTGCATGCATGTTCGCTTGGGGTTCCCTGGAACACTGCTTCTACCTGCAATGCAGAGTTACAGTGCTTCTGTGGACTCCTAGTGACATCTGCATAGCATTATATACGTATGTCAAGTTTCCACATGACAAAACGTCACTGTCTGTCCTGTTCGCATGTACGTTGCCTGTGACACATTGCACATGACTTACCTGGCATTTACCCATGTGTGCAGTCATATATGCCAGTGCTATGAAATCAGTAGCAGTACACCCACACATACACACCTTCAGTATGTTGTTCCCCATTGGTCCTATGTGTTGGTAATCACCATGGCAATCACACTACTATGGTAGCATATGCAAAGGTAACCTGTGAATCACCTCTATGGTCCGGTTGTGGTTTATGTGAGTCATGTGGCAATGTCACAGCTGCCACATGTATGCAGTCAACCCTCTCCTCTGGCCAGGAACGTACAACACATGTGTGGGATGCCACCACATAGCCAATCTGGGGACTGAGCACTCTGAACCCAGTACTGCCATACTCTGTCAGGTGGCATGACATACTACAGTGACTACAATACCAGTCTGACATAGACCCACACTGACAGCAATCTGAACACACTGGGGCATACTTGGACACTCAGAATAGCATCCTGCCTGAGCATCACACACCTCCGCAGCTGGCACACAGGCATACGTTACGTCAGAACAGAGCACATGCCACACATGGCACACACATCCTGTGTGCCACACACTCACAGCCTGTAGGGCTACACAACACACCTGCTACAGATGTGTCAGGTACCTCTCTTGGCCACTGCAGTGGGGTCCCGCTCAACAGGCTGTACATGGTGAAGGTCACAGTGATATGCCTGTGGGGCACTATGGTCCACCACAAAACACATGCATACAGGTCAGTCAGAGGCATGGATACATATGACTCAGTCATTGACCATGCCACTATGGATGACCTGAGACATACCTCCCTGGACTACATGATAGGGAACATAGAAGAGATCTCTCAGCATGTGGCACGGGCCAGTATGAGCCTGATCTTGGTTGCCATCATACCCTCACCAGGTATGCTACCACAATATGTAGGAAGGGTGTTCTATGTCTACATTCTGCTCAATCTCCAATGTCATTCATAGGGCATCCACTGGCTGTCAACGTGTGCTTACATGCTAGGGAAGCCACAATGATTTGCGAGGGGCAGCTTGCACGTGACACCCATGGGCCATTGTATATTGGCGAAGCCCCTTGATACACACATAGTGCCTTTTGCTGCAGGACACAGATTACATAGCCACCTCCGCGGGTATCACACAGGATAGGACACTAACAGTGATGCTACACAACACCAGCAGTGTACACCGCAAGATGCATGCACTGGACACTGTCCTCAGCACGGTGAACTGCAATATCTGTGTAGTACCAGATTCCTGATTTACGGCTCACAGGTGCAACCCATCACTGCCAGGTTATACCTCATACCATGCCTGTCGTCCCCTACACATGTAACACACATGGACAGGGGGGTGGTATCCCAAGGCACCACAGATACACACACCTCCAGGTTGTTGGCACAGCACAAAGCATCAGGGCCTATCCATGAGCAGCTAACAGTGTGTTGGACTGCCTTCTGGTTCATAGCCTGGCACACACAACCCTCCCATACACAGGAAAGCCACCTATCCTCCCTAACAACACTGGCAATATGACAGTCTCAAGAAATGTCTTTATATGGCTGGACTGCATCCAGCCAAACATTGTGCGTGAGCATTACTGTAGCTACAACACACTAGCTGAAAGGTTCCCAGCCTGTGGTCACTGAATTGTAGTGGAATAACATGTTACCACTCCCACAACAGGTGGGAACATGCAGCACCTGTTCATCGACTACATGTAGACTATATGGCCCAGACCAGATGTGTATCCCCTGCTGTAGGTATTATACCATATACAACCCACACTGTATAGACACATACTGCGTGCGGCCCCTGCACTGTAAGACACAGTCATATTGTTATGCATTGTGAATACCATTTATCCACTTGAGGCACGTGTCAGACATGGTAACTACTGAAGGTCACAGGTATTTATGTGTATGTGTCACACACATACATCATGTGTGCATTGCCATTGCTGGTTTAGGCAATGGCATGCATTGTTATGCACAACAACCCACACAAGGTCATATTGTGTGACGCAACCACACGTGGCAGTAGTGGGTTTCCAAAACATACCTATCTGTGCTCTGACAATGGTAATAGACCCAGTACCGGAGTGCACTATTGGCATTACTGGCCAAGTAGCCCTGTTTGGCTGTACTGATAGTGTGGTGACATCCTCTGTGTTTACTGGGGGAATATGCAGCATCTGGTGTATTGTAGTATTTGCCAAAAGAATCTGTTCTTTCACACTTGCAATTGCACACACTACTACCCCCCCATATACACACACTTACCATTTGCAGGATTCATACCCCTACCTAACTATGTCACGACACGTGAGAAAGACGCATTAGCGAAGCGCACTATTCGGATTATTAGGAGGTTCTTCTTCTCCGGCTGTACTTATAGGGTGCTGACATCATCAGTGTTTGGAAAGGGTAATGTGCATCATGTAGTGTGATCTCCTGATCGCCAAAAAGCACATGTTTTTCATACAGAATTGCACACTCACAAGCTCCCCTCATCCAAACACACACACTTGCCATTTGCAGGTTTTAAATCCCTACCTAACTATGCTTTGGCACTTGAGAGAGACGCATTAGCAGAGTGTGCTATTCGGATTACTGGGAGGTATCCATTCCCCAGCTGTACTTATAGGGTGCTGACATCATCAGTGTTTGGAAAGGGTACTGTGCATCATGTAGTGTGATCTCCTGATTGCCAAAAAGCACATGTCTTTCATACAGAATTGCAGACACACAAACTCCCCTCATCCAAACACACACACTTGCCATTTGCAGGTTTCAAACCCCTACTTAACTATGCTATGACATTTGAAAGAGACGCATTAGCAGAGTGTGCTATTCGGATTACTGGGAGGTTTGTTTTCTCCTGCTTTACTTATAGGATGCTGACATCATCAGTGCTTAGATAGGGGAATGTGCATCCTGTAGAGTGTTTTCCCAGTTGCCAAAAGGGACATTTCCTTCACACAGACTTGCACACACACTAACCCCCCTCCACACACACTGGGCAGTTGTAGGATTTAAACCCCTCACTAACTATGTTATGACATTCGTGACAGACACATTTGCAGAGCGCGCTATACGCATTACTGGAAGGTTTCCCTTCTCCTGCTGTACTTATAGGGTGCTGACATCATCAGTGCTTAGAAAGGAGAATGTGAATCCTGTAGAGTGTTTTCCCAGTTGCCAAAAGGGACACTTCCCTCACACAGACTTGCACACACATCAACCCCACTCATCCACACACACACACACTGAGCATTTGCATGGTTCAAACCCCTACCTAACTATATTATGGCACTTGAGGGAGACGCATTAGCAGAGTGCGCTATCCGAATTACTGGGCATTTGTTCTGCACCTGCAGTATTTATAGGGTGCTGACATCTTTATTTCTACAGCGGTATGTACATCTAGTACTACCTGTCAGGTGGGGGATAGCATATATATGCATTTGCAGCCACCTACTTCAGGGTCAGATATGCACATCGCACTGGCAGGTTATGTTCTATACCATGCTTTGTGACCACAGGACCTGTAACACACAACACAACCAGTCCAGAACACCACTCCCACATCCAGGACACACACTTTGCTTCCCTGGGAACAGTGTCGGGATATGCAGGTGTTCACATACACCATTCCAGTTGTTAACATCAGGTACAGGCATATTGTGTGTGGGAACTACTCAGGCCTCTACAACTTTACCCTACAGCCACTACAATTTGTGGGTCCATGTGCTATGGCAGAACCACTCACCATAGCCACATGGGGGAATACATATTGCACCTGTCCATCTGCAACATTGGTACTCACTGTTCCACACCAGAGGTAGACCACCATTGTTGATATCTGACCATACCCACCTTTCCCTGGACATCCATATCCCATCCCCACCCCCAGGCAAGGTTGTCACTGCAAACAAACTGTATTTAGCACAAGCAGACTCTACACTTGTGAAGACTGGGATGGAAGACTTCAAAGGACCCATGCTGGGGGAGTATACAGGCCACTCTGCATAATCCTTGACAATTGCATTCTATGAGCATGTGGAAGGTTTGCATTGATCATGCTATCCCATATATCCCCATGACTGCTCCACAACAGGACACCTGTCAGATGTACACCAGCCATATATGAGGTGTCCAACAGAGTGAGCTAATACATTGCAGAGCAGTAGCCCACAGAGGGAGGACATCTCTGAACAGTACCAGCATGACACTTCAATCCCTCATAATCATCAGGACACAGTGTTGACAGTGAAATTGTCCAGACAATGCAGATAAGGCTCCCCTCAGTCTGTTATTGATGCCCACTTACTGTTAGAGGTCCTCAGCAACCCTCTTCCAGCACACACCAACAACATGGCTGTGGCTTAGCAAATTCAAACCCTGGGATCTCACAACACAGTGTTGACAGTGGAATTGTCCAGACAATGCGGATAGGGCTCCCCTCAGTCTGTTATTGATGCCCACTTACTTTTAGAGGTCCTTAGCAACCCTCTTCCAGCACACACCTACAACATGAATGTGGCTTAGCACATTCAAACCCTGGGATCTCCACTGTGCCCCTGCTTGACAGAGGCACAGCTCACTAGCCTCACACGTTGCCTTATGTGACCTACTTTACAGCGGCACAGTAGCCTACTGTACTGGGGATGCAGATGCCAAGCACACTCTGGCTAAGCTGTCATTCCCTAGGGCAAACAGCCTAGTATTGACCTCTACATCCATAAGTTTAATTGTCAGATGCACAATATTTGTTGCTGTTAGACTGTTTGCAGGTCTTTATTGCCATAGCATTCCCTGTTCCTATGAACAACTTGTGTATCTGTGGAAGATGTTTGAATATGAGGGCGATCCACTATATCACTTATGTCTCTGTAGTCATTTACTGTGTGCACTGGGCAGATTGCTGTGTTGTGCTTGGTTCCTGGAATGACACGTAGAAATACCAAATATGTGTGGCCAACTGCTAAACGGAGATATGGCCTAAGTTTGTGAGCATGCCCAGTTTAGCCTTTCCTTGGCATGTTGTCTGACATATGCCTCATTTATCAAAGTGTGCGAGCATGCCCAGTGTGAGCTTTCCATAAGTTGAATTCTGCAGTCCACCACATATTTGGGTGTGTATGAACTTCAACAATATCTCACGTTTATGGTTGTGTGTTGGGTGTCATGTTGTGTACTTGCTGGCCAACTGCTTCGTGTCTGCCACAACAGGGATTATACTGTGCCTGCAGGGATTTCATGGGATACTTTGCATACAGTTGTCAACATCCTTTCATAATGACCTAACACTGTAGTACCGTATAGTGTACTGGTTCAGTACTTTCACTGTGGTGGACAGTATCCTGGGCTTTAGTCCTATCACTGCTTGACATCTTCATAGTGAGCACAACAGACTGTGTAGGGGCCAGTTGTGCACATATGACCATGTTGCATTATGTTCAGATATGGACTACCTACACCAGGCTTGTCCAACATTGGTAGTGTATTCCACAACATAGGTGGACATTGGCAAACACTAGCGATGTTCCCTAGGCCATTTCTGATGCTAGTCACAGAGTGTGTTTGTCCTTCGACACACATTGTAACTGGAGTTTGCCATGACATATGTCATGGTTAGTATACTGTGCCTCCGTCTACCTCTGACATAACAGTGATACCCAGGGTTAACCTACCATCTCCCATCCACTCATCAGGATTCCTCTTGAGGGGTGTCAATAAGTGACTCTCTGGCTAACCTGTACTGGGAGTTTACTCAAGAGTGGGGGTGGCTTCTGTGTTATGGATCATTCAGTACAGCTTGTCCTATGTATGTCAGTGCTGGGGTTCAGGTCTCTCATGTGCATAGCTCACTGCCATTCAGATTGTACAAGGTGCAGCATGTTCATTGATTCCAGCTTGGACATGGCTTCATACATCAGGCACAGCTTGCCTCTGGGTGGGCAGTATGGCAGTGTGTGGAGCTGCAGTTTGTTTAATCAGGCAACACATGGCATCTGTTCATGCTCTTTGCTACTCCTGGTAGGGTATTTTTGTGGACTTTACAGTTGATGGAGGTGTCTGCTGAGGTATATCCCACAGGGGCTATTGTAGTCAATTGTGACGCTGATGAAGGATGACTGTAGAGCCACAGTGACCTCCCCTTATCTAGATCTGACAACCTTCATGATTGGGTGGGTATATGATATGTTTCTGAGAACAGTACAGCCACATGTTTGTCCAGTGCAGGATATCTATCACCTTGTGTCCCCAGGCCTCTCATTACATGTTAGGTACGTAATGGGTTAACACCTGTGTGGTAATTGGTGGGCACTTACTGTATATCCACGGTGGTTGTCTATACACATTTCTGCACTTAGCTTGCTGACATGGCTATGGCTCCAGTTGTCTGTTTCTATGTGGCCCTTTTGTGGGTTGCTTGTGTCAGCTGAGGGTCAGAAATGGTGGGCAGTTTGTACTCCTCTGCATACATGTTCAGTCACAGTCCTTCCATGTTGGCCTGTACCTATGGAACATATATACGGAATGGGGGAGGTCCCAGGACCAAGCCTTGTGGGATGCCACTCATATCTGCTTTGTAGTCTGACATGGATGCAGCATGTCTGACCATGTCAGTTCTGTCCTTGGTCTGGTTTGCAACCCCTCTACTGACATAGGGGTTTATATTTAAGCTGGTGAACATATCCATAGTGAACTCGTAGGGTATTGTCTGGAAGCATTTGCACGGTCCAGCTACGCTGTGTGGACCACATTGCCCTCAACAATGACCTTAATGACTGTTTCAAATGGGTCAAACATGTTTAGGGGCAGGATCTGCACTTATGACAGCCACACTGGGTAGGGTCCGGTGTCAGTAGCTCCACGATAGCTTTATGTCTGCGGTACATACTGATCCTTTCCATAGCTGTGCAGACCAAGCTTGTCAGGATCCTGGGGTGGTAGTTTGCAGTATCCATTCAGGCAACACCTTTGTTGTGAAGGACCACTGTTGTTGTACACTGTTCTTTGGGTACATATCCTGTGGTAAGGCTGACATTGGGCAGTAGTGTGATTTGGCATTCCATTATTCTTGGAGTCCATGTTAGCCTCAGCCCAGGACACCATCACATACCTTTGCTGCTGTGTGTTTTGCTTTGTAGATGATGGCTGTTACCTCAGCATCTGCAATGTCAGGGGGCCAGCAGTCTGCTGGGATAGATATTTTGCATTCTGGGGGGGGGGGGGTTTGCACTGCACCTGTCAGGGTGTATGTTGGCAATATGTGTGTGTGTTTGGTATGTTGTTTGTAATATCTGTGTGATTCGGAGCATATCTGTGAATTCCCAACATGGTTCCTACCATCAGTTGAGTAAGCCTTGTGATTATCATTAGTGTCCTGTACAATTTGTATCTTCATAGGTTCATAGGTTCATACTAGGCTATCCACCCTAGGGCATTAGTAAGCCTAGCCAGAGTGTGTGTGTCTTTCGCCGCCCCTTGTTATGTGACTCTTATGGCCATTTATGATTTTCTTTACTGTGCCTCTGTCTGGACGTGACACAGTGAAGACCCCCAGTGTACATCTACGATCATCCATCCACTTGGCAATATTCCTGTTGAGGGGTGTCAGTGAGGGGCTCTGCCTAATATGGATTGGGATCCTGTTCCTGGGTGTGGGGAGCCTCTGGGTTATGTATCTGTCCCTCCAGCAAATCCTATTTCGTTATGTGTTGAGGCTGACATCTGTCACTCTCACAGCTTCAATGGCTTTGATTTCCTGGGGTGGAGCATGTCCATTACTCCTGTGTTGGACATGGCCTTGTACAACAGACATACAATGCCTCTGTGTAGGCAGTCTGTGACTGCATTCAGCTGGGGTGTCTACAGCCAGGCAGCATATGACATATATTTGACACCCTTTATCCTCTTGGTGAGGTACCTTTGAGGTCTTCCTAACCGCTGCAGGTGTCAGGTACGGTACATCCCATATGAGTCATTGTACTAGATTATGGGTCTGATAAGGGAACAGTACAGGGGCACAGTGACCTCTGTTGATGTAGATGTGAATCCTTTCATGATACGGTGTCCAATATAGACAATCTTCCTAGCCACACTGGCATTGTGAGTGTCACATGACAGGTTACTGTCGACTTGTGCCCCTAGGTCCCTGATTACTCCTTGCATACATAATGGTTTACCACCTATGTTGTAATTTGTGAGTACCTTGTCTGGTATTTGGTGGGACATTCATACTGTCCAGTGTCTTCAGGATGTCTGGGTGGGGTTCCTGTGTGTGAGAGTGTGGTCTGTCGCATGCTACTGACTGTACAGTAGTTTTGACTACAGTTAGGTGCACATGGGTGGTCTCCACTGCTTCGTGCATTGTCAGTTACCTGGCCATATGGGTGTCTGTGCTGCATATGGATACTCCCCCTCCTTTGATGTTTTGGTCCAGGTGTTGAGGCCATAACGCATGATATGTGGTATAACCTGGTAGTGCTGGTGTGCTGTCAGTAGGCTTGCAGCAGGCTTCTGTCACTGCACAGACATTGATGTTCTCCATACTGGGAAGTGCCTCAGGAGCATGCATATTGCAGTTTACACATCTGGCATTGGTCAGCATTACCCTTATGTTTCTTACCACTTATGTTTTCTAGGGTGGTGGGTTAGTCTTTTTGGCCTTGCCTACATACGGCTCTATGGAGGTGGCAAAGGCCTTGTCCAGTATCCAGATGCCCAGGGGTAACAGGTGCAAGCCATCCCTGGAACAGCAGTATGGCTTGTCATGCATGACATCTCAAGCAGACAGACATTAGACCCTCTTGGACTGACAGCTGTAACTGTGCCACCTGTTAAAGCTGATCATTCTGTGTTTGTACTGTGGCATCATTCTTGGTGAGGGTTGGATGCTGCAAACTGCCAGTGTCATACCGGCCTGGAGTACATACTCAGAGAGCTCATCCATGTCTCTTTTCATGTAGTCCAGGGAGGTACATCTCAGGTCATTCACACCAACATGGACAATGAGTGCATCATATTTCTGCTTGCTTTGGGGTGACCTGCGTACTTGTGTTATGTGGCATATTGTGGCAGCCTACAGGCAGCTTACTGTACCCTTTCCCTTGTTCAGTCTGGTGAGTGGGACAGCAGTGTGTCTGCCTATACAGACACCTATTACAACTGTATCAGGCAAGTTGTTTTTCCTTCTGGCCTGTAACTGTTTGGCACACCAGCTTTGTGTACTATGTGTTGCATGTGCTATGTTTGGAGGTTGTGGTTGCTTGGGGTCTGCTTTGGAGGCCTCTGTTAGTGTGGTGTGTTTGTAATTAGGGCCTTCGGGAATGTTTTTCTGTGTTTATGTGTTTGGTTTACAGTTGTGATAGGTTTGTGTGGGACTGGGTTTGTGGTGTATGTGGTTAACTTCTCCTCCTGACTAGTTTTGACAGTACTGAGTTGGGGGAGCTCAGCCTCCGGTTTGGATAAATGGTTACATCTCTCACATATATTTGTATTTATTGGGGGGAGTTGAGGGTTGTCTGTGTACTTGGGGCAGGTGTCACATTGCCTCTGGATTCACAGATTCTACTTGTTGTGGCTGGCCTTGGTGGATTGTATGTGTGGACATATTTTATTGCCATACTACTGATCAGTGATTACTTCCCTTTTTATGTTTGCTCTATCATGTAGTAGCTTCCTTATTCTCTTGCATGGTTTGGTAATGGCTGGAGTCCAGCATGCCAGATGCCTGCGTGTATGGCATTGTGTCTTGTTGTTATTTGTGATTGCATAATCCAAGCATTCCTGGCTGTGTTCATGGAATGCCTGTATAACATGTTCTGCAGTGTGTCCCATATTCTGCACCTGCACAGGGCCTTTCGTGGATTCCACATCGGTTGGGAGGGGTGCAACTTATGCTTTACACATGTTTTTCACTGTGGTTTTCTGGCCAGGGACTGTGGTCAGGATGTGTATATCCGGTGTGATTACTCTATGGTCTGGTCTTACCAGTGAGGGATACACTTCTCATCTTGCCATCCAGTACGCATGTTGCTGATTATCACATCCAGTATGCTTACCCCTCTTGTGGGAGTGGTACGTTGTTCCTGGGCATTTTGGTTTATGGATTCTGGGAACTTTTCTCCTACTGTGTTGGTGCTAGTATAATGCTCCCAGTGTATGCCTGGGTATTTTCAGTCAACCAATATAATGTGGTTTGGGGGGCTTGATATATTCATGTATTCCAACATAGGCCAGGTGCAGTTCCTGGTATTAGGACGGTAGTCTGCAGCAGGCTATATACTGGGAGGCGGTTTTAGCCATTGGTATTTGACCATGGCTAATCCATGCTGCTTCTTGTTGTGGTACCAACATGGGGGTGTGGTTATCCTTGACAATTATTGCTAGTCACCCTCCTTTTGTAGCTTGTTCCATGTTTTGAGGCTGTACAGCACAGTATGAGGTGTAACCTGGTAGTGTTAGGGTGCTGATGTGAGCCTTGACCCAGTTTTCTATTACAGGACTGATATCAATATTCTCCATACTGTGTGCGTTTACACTGCACGCATCTTGCTGTTTAGACTTCTGGCATTGGGTAGCATTACATCTAGGTTCCTATCCCTTGTGGTACCTATGAAGGTGGGTTTGTGTTTTGAGACTTACCTATTCAGGGCATGCTGTGGGTACTGACAGCCTTTGCCAGTATCCATGGGGCCTGGACTGATAGGTGCACGCCACCCCTAGCAGGTGGTGCATAATGTCATGCTCAGCATGTCTTCCCAGGCTGAAACACATTGGCTCCCCTTTGACTAACTGCATTACTTCAGCCAGTTATTGCAATTGATCATCCCATTGTAATTTTGTGGCTTCATGCTTGGTGAGGGTGGATGTTAGTCAGGGTCCTCAAGTGTGCATATAGTACATGGTGTTACATTACTTAACACATGGCATTCATGCCTCAGGTGGTGCTGCAGGGCTGCCTCTGTCGGATCCACATATTACACTCCCTGTACATGTTTGTGAGCAGGTCATGTCATTTTAGGCATCCCTGTTATTATTTGAGTGAGTCAGAGGGGGTATCATTCCCAGGGTTCCTACTGAGCCAGTGTATG
The DNA here is from genome assembly GCF_019279795.1 of Protopterus annectens. Classification (NCBI taxonomy): domain Eukaryota; kingdom Metazoa; phylum Chordata; order Ceratodontiformes; family Protopteridae; genus Protopterus; species Protopterus annectens. The sequence goes on along the minus strand of NC_056745.1, from coordinate 1,536,374,968 downwards.
TGCTATGCGTTGCCTCTTTGCCAAGGCCAGGGCATACTGGGCACGCCTCCTTCTGCCTACTGGGGCAGGCTCAGGTTGTTCCTCCTCCGAGTCACGCTCTGCCTGTGATGGCCTTGGCAATGGTTGGGGGCTGTTTGGCCCAGCCCTATGCTGGTCCTGGTGCAGCTGTTTTTGCAAGATCATATTATGTAGCATAGCACATACCATGACAATTTGGGTACATGTAGTTGGTGAGTACTGCAAGGCTCCACCAGATGTGTCCAGACACCGGAACCCTGACTTGAGCAGCCCAAACACACGCTCTATTACATTACGTGTTTGTGAGTGTGCCTCATTATGTCATTCCTGTTCAGGTGTGTGTGCATTTCTGATGGGTGTCATCAGCCATGGCTCCAGTACATAACCTGCATCCCCCACTAGGTGTCCGTGTGGGATGTCCCCATTGGCAAATGTCTGGTACAGCAGCGTCAAATGCCAGATGTGGGAATCATGGTAGCTCCCAGGGCAGCCAGCACACACATTCATTATTATGCCCTGGTTATCACACACAACCTGGCAGTTGATGGAGGGGAAGCCCTTGTGGTTAATGTAGGCCCTACCCCGCTCACTGGCTGGTGCTTTGATGCGTATGTGCATGCAGTCTATTGCACCCACTACCTCAGGGTATTCCGCTATTTGCTGGAAGAGACGCATATTGCTGGCCAATACCTCATGGGCATTGGGGAAATATACATGATCACTGACATGTGCTGACATGGCATCCAGGAACTGGTGCAGTACCCTGGAGGCTGATGCCTGTGATATCCCCATCATATCACCAGTTGGTCTCTGGAAGGTACCTGTTGCTAGTATTCTTAGGCCAACACATACCTTGGTTTCCACTGGGATAGGTTCCCCTCTGTTGGTTCTGTGTGTGAGGTGTGGCCTGCACAGCTCGACTATTTGCTGCAGGAGCTCTCTGTCCACTCTATAGTGCTCTACTATCTTCCAGCTCATGTAACCCGTGGTAGGTGACCCTGGGCCTGTACACTCTTCTCCGTTTCCTCACTGTGGGTTGTCTGGCACCATCTGCATTGTCACCACCTTCAGCAAGTCGCCTATGTCTCATTATGACAGCTATGTCAGCCCCTAGCATTTCTGCTCTGAGTTCAGCTTTTTCAGTTTTCACTTCTAATAGCTTACTCCTGTCTTGCAGTGTCTCTTGAGAGAAACATCCTGCACTGCTGTTTGCAGAGTTTTAAGTGCTGGGCTGGGCTACTATTCTGCCTGTGTAATTGCCTGCTTCTAATTGTTTTCACCTGCTAGCTCCAGCAGTATTCCCTGCTAGCTTCCTACTAATTCTGTTGCTTCCTTTTTCCTTTCTGTTTCCTCAGGGGGGAGCAGCATGCATACCAGCAGAAACAAGCTCACAGTGGCTTACACATGCGCACACATGCTTACACGGTTCAGGATCTGCCTATTCGGGTTAAAACGTGTGCACACTAGCGCAAACAGTGTTACAAATCTACCAACATGCTCTCACATGCTCAGTCTGCCTTACACGTGCGCACACTGTCCTACCCGCGCCTTATGGCACGGACACGTGCGCATGCACGCCCAGCAAGAAACTTTGGTGTAAGAAACAGTGTACACCTTCCATTTCTTGACTTTCCCATGCTTATCTTGTGGCACTCCTCTTTCCCTGATCTGGGTCTGTCATCTGTCATGTTACACTGACCTCCAGTGAACTGCATTTCTTTCTACCATTCCCCCCTGTGATGTCACCTATCTCCTACTCTATTCCTTCCTCTTATGTATCTCTTACACTACTCAGACTGTGCTCATTTGCTATGTGACTGTGGGATTCAGTATCCTAACCCTCATTTACATGAGATTGCCTACTAATGCTTAGTTACATGTCTTAGACTCAGCTTCCCCCCTTAGCAACCACTACATGGTGGCCATGTTGTTTTTGGTCTGCTGGTCCCTGCATTGTCATTCCATGTATTGCAAAAAACCCACATTTGTGGGTTTATAACCTTCATTTTTATGTTTTATACAGCGCAGCCTGTTTGCGCGGGGCTGCGCTGCGTTTAAACATCGGCGAACGCCGAAAAAAAAAATTATATTTTTTTTATATTTGCATCGGGTTACCTTGCCAATGTCCACATATTTTGCCATTGGCATGCTGCCTGTCACATATGCACCCTTTATTTGGAGCTGACATGGCTCCATTGTGATTTTTGCAGAAACGTACTCAGTTGTCAACTGAGTAAATTTCTGCATCTAAAATGGCTCTTACACGGGCTGCTTTCTGTTTCGTGGATTGCTACTCTACCTCATTTGCATGCCTTTCAGCTGCAAGTGAGGTATTTAGCATATCCATGCCCAGTCCATGTAAGAGATGTTTTAGCTGGTCTCTTACACGGAGTTTTGGGCTGTTCCTGGATCGCGAGGCTTGCATGGAGTGTTACACGTCTCTTACACTCCGTGCAAGCCTTCATTTTAGCAGAACCATGTTATAATGCTCTGTACATTCATTAGATGTGATTCATCCCACAGCTACCGGTGTAACACACTTTAACTCAATTTGACTTGTCAAGAATAATAGTGTTTTTTGAAAGTCTAAGAGAAGACATGGTGTGTCATTGTTTTAGGCCCTAGTTTTGTACTTTGTTTATGCTATCATGTTTACTAATGCTTAACAAAACAATAACTCACACAGTTTCAGCTGATGATTAAGGTTGCATTTCTGTTGGCTCAAAAGAAGAAAAAGAACCAAGTGTCTCCTGTGCAGTAAACATGTTTTACCATTTTTACACATTGTTTTGTGTTTTCCAGGATGTAACACTATCATATATCATTATGTGTGAAAGATTAAAAGAGTAGAAAATATAAAACAACAGGCAATTATTAAGCACGAAGATAAAGGTATAATTTTATTTGCAGTCTAATCTCAAGGACAATATTGTTTATGAAGCTGGTGTGTTACATACAAGGTAATGCAAGTGTTGTACTTGTTTCTGCACAGATATATATGTGTAGCATCTCAAATAAGTTTTCACAAACCAGGCAAAGCAAGATTGCCTCTTTCACGGCATTAGAAAGGGCTTTTCCTCACAATACTTTTAAAACACCTTTCACCTATTTGGGTGCCCTTTGTCTTGTTAAAACAGAACACAGTCTCTTGAATAGTGCTAGTGTGAGTACTGTCTTTTGAAAAGTATGCATTTCCATTAATTTACTGAAGAAAGGTGAGACACAAATTTATTTTTATGTTTATTTATTTATTTATTTTATGTTTGTTTACCAGGAAAATCCGACTGGACACAGGTTGTTTTTCAGTGGAGGCCCGTGGAGAAAAGCTCCAGATACATTTTGGACAGTTCTACAAAGGCCAAACAAGTACAAATCACATATTACACAGTTCAGTGTTTCACAGATCAAAAAAAATATGAATCACCAGGTTATATAGCATAGATATGTATTAATAATAGTTGGCAAAAGAAGACAGAAAAATACAATGAGGAACATTTGCAGATATTTTCACATATCAGAACACAATGAGAAACCTTAGTAGATAGTTTCATATGTAGGTAGTGCCAGTATAATACTTCACATATAAGCTTTGAATGTTATTTGACAAGTATTACATTTTTATTATATATCCAGGTAGGTTGTGCAGTTATAGTAAACATATTTGGTGGACTATTTGCTCTATGGAAATTAGATCAAGATTAGGTTTAGACGGGGGATGAGTAGCTGTACAATGTTTATCCTGGGGAGTCACAGGAGCATAACCAGGAATCCATATAGTATGGTTTGAGAAGCTTTTTGAATTGGGTAGTCGAGCACATAGAGGTTAGGTGGTAAGGTAAGGAGTTCCAAACTTTAGCTGTGGAATAACTAAAGAGAGATTTTCCTGCATCATTGTTATGTTTGATGACTTCTAGGTGGTTTTGGGTGCTGGATCTTAAGGTTCTAGTGGTGGAATAAGGTAGAATCAAATTTTGTAGAACTGGAGTTTTAGTTGGTTGGTAATATATTTTATGTGCAAATGACAATTTGTTGAGTTTCAATAGCTGTGGTAGCTCAAGCCATCCCAGTTGCTTGAGAGCTTCCCAGTGATGGGTCTTACATGGGATTTCAGTAGTGAATCTAACAATCATGTCATAACAGGTTTCTAGCTTGTGCAGGTTGGTTTTGTGGAGATTAGTAAGTATTGGAGATGTGTAGAGGAGGGTAGACAGCAGATGTGTTCTGGCTATGATGGCTTTAGTTTGTTTAGTAAAAAAATTTTATGGCGATAAAGGAGACCAAGCTTTTTATGAACCTTTTTGAAAGTTTGGACTATATGAATGTCATGTTTAAGGTTGCAATCTATTCTACCCCTAAGCGTTTAGTGTTGGAGGTAGGGCTGATTATTATTTTGTTTCTGGATATGATGATGAAAGTGTCATATGGAGGACAGGATCTACCTGTGTTGAATAGGAGAAGTTTTGCTTTATTTGGATTCAGGATTAGCTGAGAATTAGTGAACCAAGTCTCGGCTTGAGAGAAGGACTATTGAGTCAGGGAATGTAAGTCATCTAATGTTTGTGCTGCACAAATCAGGGTGGTATCATCAGTGTATTGTTCTACTGAGGCAGAGAGAGTTCTTATGTCTAAGGGTAATATCAGTAGGAGGGTCAGGGTGTGTGTTTGCTAGCGAGTTGGGACCAGGGTTGGGATGTATGTCCCCACAGCATGATAGTTTAGTCATTAAATGTAAGTAGAGTTTGGTAAACTTGTTAATGATAATAATGTGTTTTAGTGAGTTGTTGGTTGTACATTTGGTTGATTGTATGTTATGGTCGTGATAGTCAGTGTGTGAGGGAGTGAAAAGGCATGAAGCTATGTGTAGGATTGGAGTTACAGAGTGATAGTTAATGGATGTAGTTTGCCAGAGGAGGAAGATGTGTTGTAGTTGAGTTTGGTAAGAGATAAGGACTGGGAGTTGGAGGAGCATTATAATTGTGATTGTATATATTATGGGGTTTATTGTGCGAGTGTCTACAGTATGAGACATTGTAACAGTTTGAGGTGACCTAGATTGGCTATGTGGAGTGATTAAGAAAGCAAATGTGGTGGATAAGTAGTTAGAGTGAGGCTGAATGTGGCTGCTTTTTTAATGGAAAAACTATGCATCTAATCTTTCTCCAAGTATTGCTGACCCAGGAAGTCATTTATTTATTTGTCTTTGTTTACTGGGAAAGTCCGACTGGGTAATACTTATTTTCAGACGAGGCCCGGGGAGAAAAGCTCCATTTACTTACATTGCATTATAGTAAGTTCCAGACAACCACAGAATAGTTACATTTCTATTTGCACTTATACACAAACTAATTATATTTCTATTTATATTTATACACAAACAGTAGTTGCATTTTAACATATACATTTCAAGATTTTACAGATTTGAAAGTTACTACAGAGAAAGCACACTTGTAGCTTAGTCGATTGTACAGGCAGCAGTTATGCACAAAAAATGTTTTGTCATTTCAGTAAGAGGTTGAGAATATTATGTTTGAGTAGAGTATTTGGATAGTATTGTGCAGTGAAAAAGTTTTAAGCTTGTGATGAGCATGTACAGGACCAGGATTGGTTAAAATGTTGTTTAAGCAGTGGTTTAAAACTACTAAATTTGTCAGATAATTGTATTTGCATGGGGATACTCTTCCAGAGTTTAGCAATGCACTGGGAGTAGACCAAGTCTCCTGCAACATTATTTAACTTGTTTGTAAGTAATAATAATTTGTTATGAGAACAGAGTTCCCTTGCTGGACAGTAGGGTAGTAATAACTTTTGTAGTGCAGGGCATTTTTCTGGATGATGAATGAGTTTGTGTGCTGTAGTCAGTTGTGAAAATGTTAGCCAGTTGTGCAGTTCAAGACAGTTTCTTCCAGTTGTGCAGTTCAAGACAAGTTTCTTTGCTTTAAGCTAAGACAATGGTGGGTCATTTGTAGGAGACTGGTGGGAAATTTAGCTCTTTTATTGTAGCAGGGAGAAAGCTTCTTTCATTATATTAAGTAACAAGGACCATGGCCAGTGCCATCCTCATATGGAGAATCATGGGGGCTTCATTCCATATAAATTAGTAATTTTCTAAAAAATATCCATTTGTGAATGGATCAAGATGTGTTACATCCAGGCCAGAATCTTTGATATTCTTTATGAGATTGCATGGTCAATATACAAAATGCCATCATTTGAAGAAGAAAATATATTAGAATTTTTCCAAGAAAAATGAGAAAACATCCAAATTAAACATATCTAAAACCACAGATTCATATATAGAACATCCTAGTCTAAAAGTCATGTGCATTAAATGCTACAACTTCCCTTTTTGTACTCCTATTTTTGGAACAGGGCTTAAACTGCCACAGCTGAGAGCATCTTAAAATAGTTTTGTGGGGGATTGGAGGTGAAAATTAAAGTGGGGGTGGGGGTCTTCTCTGATACGCTCTGTTTGAATAAAGAAACCAGGCAGAGTGTCCTCTTTCCCATTTGCTATTTGCATTATATTTAGAGCCATTGGCAAAGAAAATAAGGTACTCAGAAATTCAGTGATATAATTGGTATAGGAATCAAGAAAAGTTGGTTTTATTTGAGGATGATATTATGTTGCACCCGATAAAACCAGAAAAAGACAGTTTAGTGTTATGAAACATTCTAAGAGAGTTTAATGTCTTTTCAGGATACACAATTAATAAAAGCAAAACAAAGGCAATAGCTATAAACTATATATCCACACATTAACTGTGCAGTGATAACCATATTTATGGAGCCTTGACAAAACTAAGTGCTTAAGAGCATGGGTTAAAAAGGATTTTGTTAGGGCAGCTAAGGATATGTGGGAAGAGACTAAACAAAAGATAATACAAAAACTGAGAAACTGGAAGCTCTGTTTATGGTTATGGATATCAAGATACAAGCAGTGAAAATACTTTTACATATTTGTATCAATCAGAGGAGAAGTTCCGGGTAGCAATTAATGAAGAGTTAAGAGAATTTATCAGGGAGGAGAAGACAGCAAGAAACAATATTCAAAGACTTCTTTGCAAACCGGGGCAGATCTGCAATTCTGGAATACAAATCCTTTCTCATGTTCTGTGAAATGCGCTGTTTGAGTTTAAACTTGAATTCTTGGTCCAGTACTTTTACATGCATATATATCTTCCTATATACCATCTCATACTTAATGGCTTTATGCAGGGGTTCATAAACATTGGCAAGCACTTTGTAAGCTGATACTACTGAAACAGTCACTCTGTGTAGAACAGTATTATATTTATCTTAAATTGAGAATGACATTGTTTTGGATATGAGTCTGTTTAGATAGGAACACATTTCCCAGGAATGAAAATGCCACGGCAGGTGTAAGGGAAATATCTTAACGTATATTACATCAATGCATCTTTAGTAACGTACTGTTTTAATGAATAAATTATATAAAAATGGCATTGTAGATTAACACGGTGATTCCCTGTTTCTGCTGCATGGTTTTAAAGAACCTTTTAACAGATGTGCATTTCTTTTATTCTGGATCATATTTATGTAGGAATCTGGAATGTTGTTTGGTTTATACTGGCATGGTATTTAATAGATGGCTTTTGATCAAAGATAGTTTTGTGGTTTGTGTAACTGCATTTTGTTGCTGGCAACAGAATCTATGCTTTTTCGTGCCCCCATTGTTGTTTGGCCATAGAATTCATAAATTTGTAAGGGAATGCAGGGGAGTAGCCTACACCAAAAACACTTAGTTTACTATTACCTCATGGATTATAATGAACATTTTGTTTAATGACAAAAAAGTTGGTGCAGCGTTCTTCTAAACAGTATGACTCAATGAATCATAGAAGGAGCAAGGCAAAATATTAATAATGGTTAGTATGTGTGGGCTCTACCTCAGTGATCAAACTACAGTCTCACTTGTGATCACACATACGCATTTCATCCCAAAGCATGGACATGGCTTCCATGTTTAAAAGGCTTTGGAACAAAACTACTTCTTTTCAGCTGCTATTAATAGCTTGGCATTAACTGCAGGTCACATTGCTGACTCAGTGCATTAGAAGCTCATCTGATCTGTACATTTTAAAAATACTTTCATCACAATCAGTTATATATTTCGGGTCTATGTCAACAAACCGAAAGATCAATGTTTTGAACGCTCATATGAGTGAATATTCCAAAACTCAAAATTGCTATTGTGGGGGGCTATGCCCCCAACCCCCCCACTAAATATATATTCCAACTCCGAGATTACACTACAGTGAGGAAGGGGCAAATATTCTGATCCACACTGTAGTGAAAAAAAATAGCAATATTGAGGTTTGAAATATTCACTCGTGTGAGCCCTCAATATTTCAAAGATTCCTCGTTCTAAAGTAGACCCTATATTTCCTGTTTTCTTTTTAGAATTATGTTATTTAAATAGGCAACTCTAAAATAACCAATAGAAAGACCAAATACCAGTCTCGACCTGGCAGAAATTCATGCATTTACAGTCATATTTTGATTAGGCATTAATTTAGCAGGTTTTTGAAATGTTTTATAAAGTGTATAGAGTAAGTCCACAGAAATCATGAAATGCAAGCTATGTATACTCAACATTCCTTACAGAGTTGTAGAAACATAATGACAACAATTAGGGCATGCACTTAGAGGCAGCTGATATAAACTAAAGAAGAAAACCAGGAATAAAAGCATTAGACCCCCAGCAGGTATACCAACTGACAAGGCAGTGAGTGAAGCTAACATTAAGGGTGCAAGTGAGGAAGTCAACAATACGTATGCCCCAGAGTTAAAATTAGTCTGAAAATTGATGCAATCAGTCACAGAGCATTTTAACTTTAAAGTGATCGCCCTCCAAAATCTTTAGATATCACTTTTCAGAACATATTAATTTAGTAAGCTGAGGCTGATAAATGCAGCTATACTAATGACTAGGATTAACAAGAGACATTTTAAGAAATATGTTAAGCATTTTTCTGTTTTTGAACTGAATTGCATTATAGAAAAACACAATTCATTATTCTCCATGGTAATTTGTAATTTTTGTAAAAACACTTTCTTTGGCTTGGTCTTTTTCAAAGAAAGAGACTTGTGTTTACCAGTCAGTCTTGTCTTCTCACACACAGTTGACCAAACCTCATAATAAACAACTGGTGTTGGTCTTTTATGTATGATACTGGCATTCTTCTTTGACAGGACAAACAATAAGCCATTTTTTAATCTTTTTATTTATTAAAATGTCTTGGGAAATAGAGGGAGAAGACAAGAAGTAGGCCTAGGGACCTGAAATACATTTACACAAGTGTTCTCAAAAGGCTGATAGTCACTTTTATCACATGTCACAGCAATGCAGGTTTTTTGTTAGACACAGATGACTCTCCCATTGCCCTTCAACAATTGCCCGCTGTTGAACTGAATAAAGAAGAATCTTACAGCAGTTATTTCTAGCCAGATTGACTTAACAACTGCATTTGTAATATGCAACAGAATGCTGCTATTCAAGAAAGTGTTCAAACTTTTTTTTTCTTCATTTGTGGTTAAAATAGAATCTGTAGGCAGATTATGAGGCTAAAAGGATGACATCTGGCAATGTACACTATGAAAGCTAATTTGGCCTGATGCCTGCATTAAACAGAAAAAGGAAGAAAAATCTTAGAGAAATATACAGAAGCAAGAGGACAATACGACATTGATTTTTAACCTTCAGCTGTCACAAGCTTGTCAAAGTGCCTGTTTGCTGTGCATTACAATCATTAAAATGGGTCATTATTTCTGAAGTGGGCTCTGAAGGGTCTTGGAGCAAGAACATTAGAATCAGTATTAGCTTCACTGTAGTTATAATGTTTTATGTTTCCAAAGTACTACTGCTATCCCCAAGAATGTGATAAATAATTCAATTCAGCAAACTATACTTGCTCCGTGTAGGAATCTGATTTTCTCCTGAAAATGTAATTATAAAATACAAATAAAAGAAATAGTGGAGGTTAGCAACATTTGGAATTGGTAAAGTATTCACACATTGCTTCTTTCTTCAATGAAATGTCACTTAAACATTTTTGTACTTTTCACTTCTGTCTCAGTTTATGAGAATAAGCAGTGTGCAAGGCTAAAAGTCTTCAGTACCCTGCAAGTGTAACCAAAGAACTTTCTAGAAATGCGAATAACTATAATAAGCAGTGATCAGTAAAAGCAGAAATATAACAATAATGATGATGATTATTATGATAATAACAATAGTTTATACAAAAACAAACAATGTACTATCAAGTAATTGCTATTATATTGCAGCGAACAGCAATGGAAAATATATTACTTTTGAAAGAGCATTATTTTCTCCTGGTTAGTTCAAACTTTACAGAAAGTTTCAAAAACACTGTAAGAAATTCAACTTGATTTCATTGTCTCAGCTATACTGCAGTCTTCTCCAGGGAAATCGGCATGGATTCATGTGCTTAAAACTATTGTTGGTCACAGCCTTTGACCTTAACAGTCGCAGCTTGCTTATAAATGTATTTTGGTTTTCATGGCAAACACTTACTGCAAATTAATTTTTTGCAGGCACTTCTTACCAATTCGAAATGTGAATTACGAAGCTCTACTGATTATCATTATATGAGCAGAATGAACTTTTGTTTCGAATGCGTTTAGCTAAATGATCCAAAAGGGAAGGAGTACAAAGACAGTGTGTGGAACTTTAGAAAAAAGGTGACTAAGCCATCAATTTGAAATGTTATTTTAGGCAGACAAAAATGCAAAACATCTTAAGAGTTCAGATGTCTTCTGATATTCTCAGGAAAGACTGCATTGCCAAGTAACTTAGAAAAGTGCAGTCTGTGTCATGGGATATTAGGAGGAATGGAGACTGGATACTACTGACACCATTAAAATGAAGGAAGAAATACAGAGATGATGATAAGGATTCTAGAAGTGACAACCAATGTATACTTAATAAATGACATTGTGCACAAATGAAAGGTCACAAAAGTTACAACATCAATAACAAAGATGTAGATACCCACTATAATAGAAACTTGAAACACGGAGGCTAGCAAACCTTTCTGAAAACCACTTAGTATTATTAAAAAAACATTGTCTCCAAAACCTTTATAGACCCCATATAGAGGCATATACCCCTTACATCTATCAACATATAATAAAAACTCAAAGGTCAATAAAAAGTGACAGCTCCAGCTGACAATGACCCTTTAACTTACACCATGCTTGCTTTCCAGAAATATAATACAATGCCACTCCAAGTCTCTGTGATATGCAGCTAACAAAACAAGGCTGTATCTGTACAACAGCGTTGTAGTATCTCATATCATTTCTCATGCCTTTTGCAAAAGTGGCAGCAATGAAGTTGCTGAAGGGGGAGGAAGCTAGCCCTTGTGGATCTGGACATGTAGAATGAGCCATAGTGCAAACTGAGAAGTATGCATAATAATAATAGGTTTAGTTAGCAATATCAATGCTGGTCAAGACAACGAAACATAAAACAGTACTGCACAGTTGCTAGACTTCTACTCCAAAGTTCCCTGCTGTACCATTACACTTAATACGTTAGACACCTGTTTGTATAGTTAGAGAGGATTTCTGTATGGTTCAGTTAATAGAACCAATTATGTAATTAAATTGTGAATAAAAGACAAGGCTGTAGCCTTTCCAAGTAATGAACGTTCTCTTCTCACAGAGGGGGACGGTTTCTCTGGAGCACCACTTCTAAGTGTTATGCTGCAGTAAGGAAAAATAGATGTAGATTGTGCTGAGAAAATCTGGACATCTTCCTGTGAAGGAATCCAGAGAGGAAGGACAATGCCTGAGAGCATCTGTATGTTCTGCACTTTGATTCCTGCTCCTTTTTAATGCAGATTTTTTTTTTTTTATTTGTGAATGTAAATGTCATTAACTGGTGCATTTCTCCATGGGCCTCACTCAAAATGGGCATTGCCCAGTTGCACTTTCCCAGTAAACAGACAAATAATTTATTTAACCAGGAAAGTCTGACTTGGAACAAAGCCAGTTTTCAGTAGAGACCCACAGAGAAATGCTCCAGATACATGTCTTTATAACATGGGAGGAAACCTACACGAATGCAGGGAGAACATGCAGACTCTAGACAGAAGGCACCCCAGCTGAGAATTGAACCAGAGAATCCCTTGCTATAAGGTAACAATGCTACCGCTGCACCACTGCACCATTCATTAAATAAATATCTGTCTTCTTTGTGGGGAAACTGAGACTAAAAAAAAAAAAACAGGTATCTTGTCTGCTTTTTCATTTGTTGTGGTGACAGTCCTCCCATAACAGTACTAAATGTAACCTATGGAAAGCATAGAATATCAAGTCGTATACTTTTGGTTCTTTCAAATTAATATTTAAGTACCTGCCATTTGACCACTCAATGCAAAACTGAATAAAACTCTAGCCTCATTTTATTCCTTTTTACGTATGAAAATTTTTCTTCAGTAGCAGATCAAAGATCCCATTAAAGATTCCCCTAAATGGATAAGGGGCTTCAAATTCAAAACACCCTTCAAAGTTATGTTAGTTATCATAAATACTATCCTGGAGCATAATTGTCATTCAGTAGTCAAGCAACATCTATAGACGAGATGATTACCATTATAGGGGAATGTGCAAGGTTTGTTTTGAACAAAGTCAGTATGCATTGTAATATAAGAAATCAAGAAGGCCAGTGGTTCTTTTATGAAACCATTGAGCAAATTAGGTCTCTTTAGATAGATATAATGTTCTACTCTCAGGTTTCTTGGCTTCTTTAGGGATATGAATAATCTCATCCAAAATACGTTGTGTCTTATTTATCAAACTGTAAAACTGAGATACTGGAGATTTGTTTGTAGTTCCTCATGTTGTGTCAGGAACTTATTGTGAATTGTTTGGTTTCAGATTTGTTCCACTGACATACCTCACTATTGTGAACCACAGTTGCCTTGGTCATCAAGGAATTTGCATAATGAAAGATGCTTTTTCTGTTTTTACCCGTAGTAAGCAACTTTGGAATTAAAGGGTAATGAAAATGCATTCAGAATCTGTTGTTTTCAAATATGGGAAGCCATTGGATGCTGCTGCCTGATCATAGGAAATACTGCAACAAAATGGAAGCATCTGACTGTTTAGGTGATAGGCAAATAAATGCTTTACTCACACACTCCTATTTTTATACCTGTTCACTGAGGAAATTGCCAGGAGTTCTCTTGAAAGAACTTGAACTGTCTTTACTGTGAGATTCTGGTTGCCTGGACCCCTCATATAAAATGCAAATGATGTGCTGAATTACACCCATTTCAATTGTCTGTTCTCATATAATCTTTGCTAGTTTTCAGACAAATATAAGTTGATTCCTCTTTGTTTGTGTATGTTATTGCTTTTGTATTGTAGGTTTACAGGCTGGCTCACTAATGGAAGGTATCTTCTATGCTTTTTTTCATTTGTTCCAAAAGTTATTTTGGCACACTTGCTTTAGAAAGGGATTTCAACACTGTGTTTAGCTTTATCTTGAAATAAAACTATCAAAACCATTAATAAAATCTTGGCTCTCTTTACAGATTCAAACCTTTCCTTACCCCACTTGCTAGAACTGCAACTGCCCATTCCCATCTGCTATCAACTCTTCTCTATGCCTCATCTCTATTCTCCAACTTAAATAAAACTGATCTTAATAAACTATCATCCTGCTATAACCACATTGCCAGATTTGCTACTGGCACAGCCTACCGGGCACACCACTGTCGCATCCTAAATCGCCTAGGATGGCATGAACTGCCAAGCCTACTGCAGTTCAACCAGCTAACAGTGGCACATAAAGTCCTTTATCAAACAGAAAATACACCTGCACTAAAAAATATTATCAGCCCCTACACCAGCACCCAGCCACTGCGATCATCCACTAGACTCCTAATTCAAACATACAAATCCAACTATTCAGCTGAAGACTCTCTTTGACAACTCTGTTGGAAAAATATGGAACCGACTCCCAGCTGACTTGACCCTAGAACTCTCACTAACTCAATTCAAAAACAAACTAAAAAAATACTTCAAAACTCATTGGTTATGTCCTTGCACTAAACCCGACTAGTGACCTCTCTATTTCTTAGGTGCCTTACCTTCAACTACTTCTAACTTTTTTCTACCACTCCATTTCAGGTAGGGTCAGTTGTATAACTGCTGCTCAGTGTGTCTTAAACCTGAATGTAATGTTATGTATGTTTAACTTTGAAAATAATGTTATGTTTTGTAAAGTGTTTTATAAGAAGTACTATATGTGCTAATTGCTGGTATTGCTTATGACTGTAATCTGCTTGAAACTAGCATTTACTAAACGTTCAATGTGTATTATTATCTTGGAGCTTTTCTCCCCGGGCCTCTGCTGAAAATGGACATGTATCCAGTCAGACTATCCCAGTCAACAAATGTAAAATAAAATAAATAAATAAATAAATAAATCTGTGTATGTATAATGATCCTTGGATTTTCATTGCTTTAGTATACCTCATTGGATGAGAGTGCATACATTTTTGGAGCACCTCCTATGCCCAGAGTCAAACTGCTTTTGAAAATGTACCCTGCCTGAGTAGAAAGTATTCCTATTATACAGCAAACTGGTCAGTCCTGTGGTATGTGTAGTGATGCTGTTGACTGGAGTACACCCAGACCATACTTAACTAAAATGGCCTGATGCCTTAGTCAAACAACTTTTGCAAACTACAACTGCTGCATAGTATATGGTCTCCAAGCACTGAGCCATATTACTTCAAAGACAGTTCCACCATCAAAATATTAATGTTGGAGGAAGACTTTAAGGCATACGTGGTAGTTTCTGATCAGTGTGCTCACCAGTAGTGTTGGACCAAAGTAACTAGGCTAGAATCCACCCAGTTCAGCTTACTGGGAAGCCATTAAAAACCTCCATAGTTGTGGAAAGGCGAAGTTATAAGAAATTTGAAAAAGTATGAAAGGCATTGTTAATCCAGACCTGGTGTTACCTATGAGATACAAACACAAATGTTTCTTAGGTGGATATTTCTCCTTGGAAAATGTTAAGATAAAATTATTTGACGGATTTGGAAATCCTCTATTATAAACAGCCACATTCCTTGGTCACTGGAATTTTGTTTATTCTCAGATAAGATGAGTAACAGGCAGAATAACAGGGAAACAGTCATTCCTTATGATATAACAAGCTGTTATCATCCTCCTTTCTCCATATGAATAATATAAACATTAATGAACTTGTTTGTGGATTGAATACAAAAAGCTACTTATTCTAAGATCACTGCTGCAGTAGCCCAACCTATATGGGAAGTCCTGTCAAATATAGGAAGACAGCCAGGTTTTCAAAACTTTAAGATGCTTTGCACACAGCTAACCTACTGGTAAGCATGCAGATGTGAATAAAACCAGTGGCAAAGGTCTGGAAAACATTTGATCTTTCTAGCCACTGAAGGCTACAGGCTTTGGAAGATTGGTGGGTGATTAGAACTTCTTAGTTGGGCGGGCAAGTTCTCCATTGGGAATTACTTTCAACTTAAAAAAGAAGTAAAATCAAATGTGTTTTATTTTGTATGGTTCATTTCAGCACATTTCTACCCTTTTATTGAATGGTGTCTTTATGTTTGCCTCAAAGTTGAAATCATTCTTTGAAGATAATTCTTTGAAAAATTAGTTTGTCTTTCAAAATACTGTAATATTTTATTTTTAGGAATTGTGCATATAGGTAGTACATTAGAAGACAGAACTTGACAAAAACATTTCTTCAACAAGTTCCATTTTAGTCAGGGCTTCTGACTGACCATTGTCATTTATCAGGATCCTTCTTGGCCTTCCATATAGGAAGGAAGTGGAGAACATTGTCAAGTGGTGTCAGAACAGTAATCTCGCTCTCTCTTAGTAACAGCAAAGTGAAAGAGATGATAATTGATACATGGAGGAATAGAGGGCAGCACTTACCATTATATATTGGTGAGTCTGATGTGGAAAGAGTGGCTACATTCAAATTCCTCAGTATCAACATCTCTGAGAGCCTTACCTGGACTCATAACATCACAGACCTGGTAGAGAAAAGCCGGCAGTGACTGTATTTTCTGAGAAGGCTGAGGAAGTTTGGCATGCCCAACACCATCCTCAGTAACTTCTACAGCTGTATAATTGAGACCATTCTCTCGCACTCTATTACAGTATGGTTCAGGAATAGTACAATATGGGATTGCAAGGCTTTGCAGCGAGTAATAAAAACTGTGCAAAACATCATTGGCGTAACACTCCCTGCATTGAAGGACATCTACACCAAAAGAGTTTTAGGAGGACTCAAAACATTATCATGGACACTACCCACCCACAGCACAAACTGTTTATGCTGCTACCATCAAGGAGGCATTATAATAGGATGGCAACCAGAACATCTGAGCAACCAGACTGAAAGACAGTTTTTTACCTCAAGCTATTAAACAGTTAAATAATACTTGCATATATTTTTGTTCACTTACTTCAGCTCTGCTGAAGGTACGCTAACAGTACCTGTAACTGCCTATGTTTTGAAAAACATTAAGGGAGAAGAGAGCACACTCATAAGTCAACTGGTTGCCCAGGCTAACTATACTGTTTTGGGCCTCCTGTGTATTGTAATGCTAGTCTTTCCCCAGTAAGTGGCAGCAGATACTGAGGTATTGCATCCAATTTACCGATACTGGTGAAATGGTTCAAAGCGGGCCTCCCTTTCTGCCCTTTCTGCCTCCTCTACCCCTTCTCAGTCAAATAGAACTAATCTCAAATATTTCACTGCTACTTTGGCTAAACCCAATAGTAGACCCTCTACGAATTCAAATACAATCTGCTCAATTCCCTACCTCTGTGGTGGCCAATGATTTAACTTACTTACTTGGTCATCTCCATTAATCAGGACTGTCAGTTTTTTGGTGTCACACAGTCCTGCTGGGTTCAGCCCTGCTCTGCTTGCTGAGTTTGGGCTCCCTCTGATCCCTTACCATGTCCCCATTCCCAACCCGCCCCAGCTACTCCTACATTTATATATACCCTTTATCACCTGACAGATCTAGACCACACCCTACTGCCAATCACCTCTCTCAAAATAATCCCTCCCCCTAGCACACTCTCTAAGCCACTCCACTTTAAAATTTGATAATCAATCACACCCACTACCTCTCTTCTTACCCCGGTACCTCCTACTTTGCTATCCTACCTTCTACATGAAGCTAACTCCACTCTGCTACACACCCACTTCACTAACACATCTTTCATCCCATACTAATTCATCACCCAAACACCCATCCTCTCTCCATGCACCACAAACACTGCCTCATACCACTCTTACCCAATAATTCCTCAGTTCCTCCACTCTCAACTACAACTTATACCCCTTCTATTAGTCTCTCTTTCTACAGGGCTCCTCATAGCTTCCATCTGCACCTCTTACCATCACCCACTTAGCCATTGTAATGATCCAGAATCTTCAACCCTATCCCACTCAACCACCTCCTCACTCAATCACCCATCTCCTACTCCACTCGCCTACAAACATTATACCCCCACAACTCATCTCACCCATCAACCTTGACTCTACATCTAAAAAAAACTAGTCTGAAATTACATACCCTTACAATACTTTACTTCAAAGCAATCACTTCCTTAGTATGCCAGCTACTACTAGGTGGTGATATCCATCCCAATCCAGGCCCAAGAACTGCTTCTACAAACACCTGTAACTCCCAGCCCCCCCCCCCAAAAAAAAACATAAACTCACTGACCTGCTAATTCTTAACTTGAATATTCACAGTATCATGACTAAAGTAGAACAACTTCATTTCACTATCTCCTTTTATGACCCTGATTTAATGCTCATTATAGAGATGTGGCTTAAGCCACATATCAAAGATGACCAAATAAATCCACCTGGATACAACATTCTGAGGGCTGATAGATCCAGTAAAAAAAGTGGCAGTGTTGCCCCAGCTTAAAACTCCAGTTTCTTCAGTATGACTCCCCAGAATCCAAACATGCAGAAACCATTCTCACTAAACTCCACCTTAACCAACACAAGCACCTAAACATACTTGAAATATACATACCCTCAGGCGATAACCTAGCCACCCTTGAATCAGTCCTACACTGGGCATCCCACTCCATCCCCCATGAAACCTTGATCTTAGGTGATACCAATATCGACTGGTACTCTGTCGAAGGTCTAACTCCCACCAACCATATTAACCTGTATAAATTCACCTAACTCATACATTCACCTACCCACATTGATAAGTCTAACAAAAGAAAATCCATTTTAGATTGGATCATCACATATCAACTCAATACTGCTCACCAGTGTGGTACATTGCCTGACTCTGTCAGTGACCAAAACCCCGCATTTATCCTCAGACAAAAACTGAAACCCCATAATCAACCCTCCACACTACAAATTCGATCCCACAAAAACTTCCCTACAGCTCAATTCTTAGAAGGCTTAAAAGCCAGTTACTGGTCTCCCATCAAATACCTCCCACTTGACAATGCAGTAGAATATTTTAATAACACATTTCTTAACATCATAAACCATCTAGCCCCAATCAAAAACATTAACATAAATAGTAATCCTGCCCCTTGGCTATAAAACTCAACTAGAGCCTTACTCAGAGACAGGGATAAAGCCTGGAAAATCTGGGGACAACACAAGAAACCCATAACTAGGCAAAAATACCTTGAACTACAAAATAAGGCTTAAAAACAAATTAGAAGTGACAAACAAAACAACTCTATCTCTATACAAGCATAATTGCAACCCTCAAAAATTCTGGGCTGCAGTAAATAACATCCTCCAGCCAGGAAAGATCTAACCCTCCCCCGCCCAATATAGATGGCTCAAAGTCAGACATAGCCACCAACTTTAACAAATACTTTACAACCTCTATACTCAAACTTATAAACTGTACAAATGCTCATATCCCACAACAAACCTCAAAAGCCATTAATAACACCACCCCTTCTCCATCACACCAGTTTCAACCACTCTCATTCAAAAATACTTATCCAAACTCAAACTGACCATCCAAGCAGCCAATTATCTTCCATCTGCATACCTACAAATTGAATCCAAGGCCATAGCTTTCGTCATCTCACTACTTATAAACAGATCCATTAAAGAAAAAACTGTCCCATTCCTGAGGAAGACCTCAGTCATCATTCCCCATCACAAAGATGGCACCACTACAGACCTCACCAATTAATTCCCCATCACAATCTTCTCACCCCGATCAAAGATCTTAGAAAAGTGTATTCACCACTATCTCCTCACCTCCCTTCGGTCCAACAATCTCCTCTCCAAATCCCAACACAGATTCCGCCCATCCCACAGTACCACCACCACCCTAATTAACTTTACCAACACCATTAACTCACTTAGGAACCAAAGCAACTAGTCTTTGCAACCTTCCTAGACATATCCAAAGCATCTGATACTTTTCCACATAATAAACTTCTAACCTACCTATCTGACCTTAACATCAACAGCCCCTCCCTACTTTGGTTCCATAGTTACTTAGACAACCACCAACAGTCTTTCAAATGGCTAGACTCCTTATCCCCCCCACTACCTGCCACACTTGGAGTCCGACAAGGTTCTATTTTAAGTCCCCACCTCTTCAACATCTTTACAAATCAACTTCATTTAGCAACAACAAAAGCATACATAGTTCAATATGCTAAAGACACAACCCTGATCTGTTCAGCCCCAAACATCCAACTCCTCTAGCAAAAATCCCAAGATTTCTTTTCAGAGATTGAAAACTGACTAAATAAGTCACAGCTATTACTAAACCCCAAGAAAGCTCAACTTATGTTATTTCACTATCCAAAGTCCACGGACCCCCAACTTCTCTATACTCTCAGCCAATAAAACACTCATTTCCCCAGTATTAGAAGCCAAACTTCTAGGACTTACAATAGACTCTCAACTAAAATTCAACAAGCACATCTCAACAACCATTTTCAAAGTTCACAGAAAACTAGGCACTCTCTATCACTGCAAAAACGTCCTTACCTCCATAGCACGCATAGATATTGCCGGAAAACACCTCCTGTCCACACTACTTTACGCATCACCAATACTTATAAGCATAAATAAAACTGACCTAAACAAACTCTCTACCTGTTACGACAAAATTGCAAGGTTCACATCTAATGCCAAATCCCGTTCTCACCACTGACAGTCCCTACAAACTGTACACTGTCTCAAACTCCACAACCTACTACATTATCACCAACTTAACCTTGCCCACCAGTTATTATTCTACCCAGAGAAAATCCATGGCCTGTCTGGTCTCCTAAACTTCTACACCTCAAATAGATTCCTAAGATCTGGCAACAAAGCTCTAATTTCTACTATCTGATCCAAAAATAGCTCAGGAGATTCACTCTTCCTCAACATAGTCACAAAAATATGGAACGCCTTGCCCCGACCTCAGAATGCAAAACCAAACTTTGACATTCAAAAACGTCCTCAAAGCTTACATCTACAGTAACCACCTTTGTAACTGCATCCACCCCCCCTGAACCCACCCCCAACTCCTATAGCTAACCTTTTAACAGTTCAGGCTTCTACTTCCTTATGCCCTAGGCTTCATCAACTTGTCTAACGTCCAATTGATTACTGTCCATATTGTATATACTGCTACAATCTAGCTTAATGTAAATATTGACTATATTGCTAGAACTTGCATAAACTGTGTTACAGTATCTTCTACTACATTGTAAGTCTTCCATTTAGATTTCATCTACTATGTCTCCTATTATGCTACTGTAATTTTTTTTTCTTTTTCTTTTGTTTTTATACCTTTGTAACATATCTTTATCATTACTTTATTTTCTGTAGTGACTGGAGCTTTACTCCCTAGGGCTCGGCTGAAAACGAACACCAGTTGTCCAACCGGAATATCCTAGTAAACAAATGTTAAATAAATAAAATAAATAAATAATACTACCTCTCCCTCCAGTACTGTAGGCTGGTTCACATTTGGGGGGGGGGGTGAGATTTTTTTTTTGACAAATGTGCTCTTTTGCACAATTATGTGTATATACATACATATATATATATATATATATATATATATATATATATATATATATGTATATATATATATATATATATATATATATATATATATGTATATGTATATATATATATATATATATATATATATAAAATGATATTATATATCATTAAATATATATTAATTATAATATTAATATAATATTAATATTATTATATTATAATATTAATTATATAGAATGATATTGGATTATATTAAAGTAAATATATAATATATATTATATTATATTAAATATATAATATTAATATTATATTAATATTGTATTATAATATTAATTATCTGTAATGATATTGGTATTTATATTACTGTTTATTTGTTGTCTTACATTATTTTTATTTGTTAATTGTCATTGTTTTTATATGTTGCTGGAGAATTTGCAGAATCATTTCATTGTACTTTGTGAAGCTGTGTCTAGTGCATATGACAATAAACTTGAATTGAACAGAATTGAATTGGCTGAAACCCACTCCAGAGTCTCTGTGGGGAATCCCTAACTTTTTGTGAAAGTTTGTGATTTTTTTGTTTCAGGAAAAGTGTACTATTTTTGGATTGCTGTATTGAAATGGACTAAGACTAGTACAGTTGGTGCAGTTGATGTTTGTGAGTAAAAAAAAAACTCAGAAACTTTCTTTTTGTCAGGGAGGTTTTAATGAGTCTTCCTATCACAGCTATACACCTGAAGAGGCTGCTTTTGTGGCTATGGCATAGATCCAGGCCTCACTATATATATTCCATTTCCCTAAGATGGAAAAAGAAGAAACTTGTCAGAGAAGCTTCTGTTTTTAAACTAGCATCTGACTTACCTCAGTCACTGATAAATAACTCTGCTGTGGCCATCAGATATTCCTCAAACCACTCATCTTTTTCTCCAGCCCCCACTGTAGCCTTGGGGTCAGCCATGTTCTCTGCAGCTTGCTTTAATATGGCAGGGAGAACCACCTCCTAAGCTGTTCCACAGAGGAGGACAGCTGGTCTTTTGTGAGGGGTCTCAGAGAAAAAGTAGATAGCTGGCTGGGATTGGCAAAAGAACTGCTGAGAGCATTTCAGTCCTTGAGTGATCAATGCCCTCCTCAGAAAATAATAGGAATAAAGTTATTTCTTTCTTGTCAAATTCTGATACCCAATCTGAGGTACAGGATTTGGACCGGGACAATGTATCTCCTACTGCTTCGTTTCAGGAGGGAGATTCTGATTCCCAACAGATTTCTTCCTGAGATTCCCGTCTCAAAGAATGGTCATTTTCTGATCCTACTGCCAGTATGAGGGTCTATTTTCAGTAGAAACAAAAAGACATGTCTGAATTTCAGCAGTGATATTATAATTTATTAAAGGTGGAGTTCCTTCAGTCTGCATCTGTCCCTCCAGTTTTGGAAGTCTTAGAGGATGGCTTTTTGTCAGCCTGAACTTTTTCTGACAGTCAACCATCTACTCCTAAATTCTGGTAATGCTATATAAAGTACCACAATCACTGATAGCAGGCTGAGAAGCGGGTAGGTGTTTTGGAATCTGTTCCCTGTAGTAAGTCTTTATACAGATAGGCTTTATACTGATGTAAGTCACTTAAACAAAGAGCAAGTCTTTTAGAATGAGGGCAGACGCACACTGGGAACAACTCTTTTGGAATCTGACACATAGTCACATATATCAAATATAATGATAAAGCAGAAGTGGGTGTTTCATTACTTTGGGACACCCTAAAAAGTTACTTGCACAGAAATGTCTTTTCATGTTGTAGAAATAAGATTAATTTAAGATATTAAAAAATGGATTGCTATAACAGTATTAAAATTAAAATAGTACAGCAAGATGGAGTAGACTTTTTTTAGTTTTGAAGACAAATTACACACGCAATAATACCCAACAGTGTGTGTGTTAACGTATAATTATTGCCTCCCCAGGGGTGATATGAGGCCCACCGCCATAGCCGGAGGGTCTGTACCACCTGGAATGGCATTAATTACACATTAATACACACCCTGTCAGGTATTATTGCTCTTACAGAATGGGCTGTCTGTAAAATTGTTGTGTTTTACTTATTTTTATTTTTTATTACTATATTTTTTAATATATTTTTGATGTAAAATAGTTCCTCCACCTAATGTTTCAAACTTACTTTAGTATATGTTAATGGTGTTCAAGGAAGCATTTTACATACAAAATATAACACTTTAAAAAATAACCAGGTATTTACTTTAATTTTTGGACTCTTACTCCTAAATTATTTGCATCATTGGCAGTCATTGGAGATTGAAGTTGCTAAATAATGACATACAGTTTCAGACTTTTATTTCCTTCAGAAAATTCATGCTAACACAAATCCTTGACTTAAGCAACTTTGTAATTTCATAACAGCAATAATTAAAATCTGTTTCTGTTTTTGAGCCTTTGTGCCCCCCTTATTTTAGACTTTATCCAGACTTCTTCAGCTGAAAGGTCTAGAGGTATGTGAACCTCTTTATTGTTGCCGCTGCCAGTAGCCATCTCACTCACTCTCTCTCTCTCTCTCTCTCTCACACACACACACACACACACACACACACACACCTCTGCTTCAGAGAATGCATGCTAACAGAAACCCTGTTATTCTAGCAACTAAGTTTATGAGAGCAATAGTTAAAATCCATCCCTATTTTCAGTCCTTTGTTACCCCGATATTTGTGTCTCTGTCCAGATTTCTTGTGCTAAGAAGTTCAGAGGTATGGAAACCTTGTAACTGAATGCTGCTGCTGCCAGGGAAAGCTCAGTCTCTCTCACTCTCTCTCTCACACTCACACATGCATACCCACAGTCAGTTTTGCTTTCACACACACACACACACACACACACACACACACACACACACACACACACATGCACACGCACACGCACACACGCACACACACACGCACACACACGCACACACACGCACACACACGCACACACACAGTCTGTTCTGCTTTTGTGCACGCATTCACTCACACATGCAGACAGCAACATAAATGCACACACACATTCTCTTCTATTTTTACACACACACACACGCGCGCGCGCACACACAGTCTGTTTTGCTTTTGTGCGCACATTGACTCACACATGCAGACCGCAACATAAAACACAAACACACACACACACACACACACACACACAAACACACACACACACACAAATGCACACACGCACTTTTTTCCTGTATATTTTACACTCACTAAACACCAAAAGTGCTGATTAGCAAGTGAAAAATAATAACTCAGTCTAGCTCTATCTCTCTCTTACTCTCATACATGCATACAGTCTCACACACAGACATAAACATACACACATGTTTTTCTATTTTAATTTTTTCTTTTTTCTTTTACACTTGCTAAAGAGCTAATGTGCTGCTTAGCTAGCATAAAATAATGGCAGCCATTATTTTTTTTCCTGTCCAAGCTCCACAGCAGCTTGTTATGCTGCCTTAAATTGATGGACTTAATTTTCAGAGGGCATTACTTGTACATTAATACCCTGCTGGAGAATGTTCATTCCCCAATCAGGGTGCTGATGTATAGTTCACCTCTTCTCTAAATTGTATTAAAATTATGCTGTAGCCCAAAATACTTCATTCATGCCATGTGCATAATCATCCCCCTTAAAATGCATATTATTCAAATTAATAAATTATTATTATGACTTTACCATCACCATATACATCAAGTATTTTATTTAAATACCATCTCAGAAATTGAAAACATGAGTATCTATTTCCTAGAATTTAAAACTTTTATATGAACTACAAGTTTCATAGGTACAGTGTATGCAACAGACTAGTCATATGAAGCTATTTGGAAAGATGTTTCTATTTTTATGCAAAACAAAAAACTTAGAATTGCATAATCTCAGGTTTATTCTTTAAAATAAAATAACTCTATTTGTAGTTAGTTGTCATCAACACAATATAAGCTTTTGTGAAATTTATGTTGAAATTAATGTTTTGCAAATGTGTAAATGTTATTTTTTTAATTTCCTCAACTGAAAAAATAGATTTTTGCTAAATATATTTTAAGCAAAACACTAAGATCGATAAGTTAAATTAAATTTAATAAATTCAAGATTTGGTTTGATATTGTTAGTATTTCCCATACTGCCTGCAAATGGTCTATTGAAATCAGTTCACTATCCCAGTAAATAAATAAATAAATACATATTTATGCATGTAATAGCAATGATATCATTGAGAAATATACATCAAAATATAATTTAAGGAATGATGGATGGTAGAAGCATAAAATGTTAGATACTTCATGCAACAAAAATACAAAAATGGCAAGACATGCCTGATATGTGGGGAAAAAAACAATTACTATAAAATAATTATTTAAAACTTTATTTTATAAATTATCATTTCACCTTGAGTTAAGAGTGATTTTGAAAAACAGTTACACATTCAGTCCACTCAGAGAAAAAAATATGAAATACACATCTGTATTCAAAAATAAATAATGACTGATGTCACATGGTTTTACTGGTTACTAAAACTCATTACGCGTATTTGCTACTCATTTACATAATGACATCTTTATGAAAATGACTCATCATCTTCCATCATCAAGTACAAATGGGAGATCATACTTTACCATACTCCTTCACATACTAAAGTAATTATCTATGAATATCTATTTTAGTGTCACTTCCTTAGCATTTATCATTTACCACATTAGTTCTGGTCTACAAAGACTGCTTTATTTATTCATTTCAAAAGAATTTTAGCTCAGTCTCTTCATGTCTAATCCCACCATCTATATCATAATTTTAATATGTCCATACGCATTACTTTTTTACTTAAATTCAAAACATTATCTTACAATTACATTACATTAAAATATTCTACCATAACTACTTTCTTCATCTTTGCATACAACCGTCTTATAACTGAAACTTCTGTTTTTCTCTGTTTGCTTACCCATTATGAATTAGTCTATAAAGTCATATTCTTTCAACAAATTTCTACTGCAAAACAGTCATAAGCTGAATGAATGCAAGCATTACTTATTTTCATTTCAGTCTACATTAATATGTAGCTCTGCTTGTTATGAGAATTACACTCAGTAAAGTACATCTCTTTAATAATCTCACAAGCATGGTTTTGTCTGTAAAATTATAATCTGGAAGCTGTCTTGACCCTTGCATTTACTCAAGTAACAATGCACTTGCCATAAGTAAAGCCTGCAGATATTTCACTGCTATTGTGCAATCTTAGGCCTAGCTTCATTCTTGGGGGTTGGCATAATGGTTAATGTGTTTACCCCAGAGGCACAGAGTTTGATTTCACTAAGGGTAGTTATCTAGGCATAAAATGGTACACACGGGCACCTAGACTACTAATAATTACCTATGAACCTATTCTTCACACAGCATATGTTCAAGCAAGGTATATGCTGCTTAAAAAAAAAAAAAAACTACAGTCCTCCTCACCCAGTACACCAAATTACACATTTTCCTCTGCAGAACGAACTTATCACTAAAAGAACAGAGATGCACTGCTATTATTGATATAACCCTCTACCCACTTTTATGGATTGAAAGTATTAAAAAATGTATTTCTTTCTTCCCCAGGAACTCAGTGACACTCTCTAATCCATTATGTTTCAAAACCATTCATTTATACCAGTTCAAGCAACTTTTTTATAAAGCCTAAATATGTATCACTTTAATCATGTGTACTGTGTATTGCTTTTTTATAAAGCCTAAATATGTATCCCTTTAATCATTTGTACTGTGTATTGCAAACGGATATCTTCCTATGTAAACTTTGGAGAATCTTCAATTTTATCATAGTAAGTAGTATGGCTACTAATCTTTGGGGCACCTTTATTTGACTGTCAATATAATTTCAATTTCCTGAAAACTGATTGGGCTTCACCAAAGAAAACTATAAAATCCAATCAAAGGAAAACAACCTATCAACTGATTTCAGTCAGCATGTTCTAAGGTTGTGACAGAGGGAAAAAGAACAGAAATTATTTCTGGTTATTCTGTTTTGTGGGTTTAGGTTCCACTGTAGGCTTTCAAATAACTCATGGCATTTCATTTGTTTGCTTCTAGTCTGGTTACTCACACAAATAGGAATTAAAACCTTCTTTTATATTACTTATTATATTAACACAAGGCACAAAGCAAGCTATCATGCCATGAATCCCACTTATCAGTGACCCATCATCAGAGTCATTGTCTTAGCATTCATACTCATGGAGTTTCCTTTTTGCAGAGAAAACTTAAGTTTCAATCTTAAATGACCATGAAATCCTCATTTGAGTAGTTATATACACTTCTTAGATGACTTTAAAAACAATGTGTAGGCCCATTCAATCCTGCATTGAGGTCAGAACATTTTAATTTAGGGTGGTAGCCCTTCATTGCATTCTTTCCTCTGAAGTAGGGGGTTACTACCCATAATGTGATAGCCTGGCAACCCATTCATTTAATAAATAACAAAGTTAGATGCTGTGAGTAGACCATCATTAAACATGCTTCTTTATTATTCCATAACCAATCTTTAAAGCAGCTACTTGCATTTCCATTCAATTTGGATGTCCCTTAGTTGATACAGACAAGAGAACAATAAGGTAAACATGGCTCAGGCTCTTTTGGATTTTAAACATTACCATTTCACAAGTGCTACTACTGCTACACTTTAATACGTCATTCTCCTTAAGCAAATACTAATGATAGAAAGGTCATACTATGACTAATTTCCAACAATGACAATCCAACACAACCAAGCAACATATTTTAAACCTAAAACATATCCCCCTCTCTTGATCACAGGTACACATTTATCACCACAAGTTAAGTAATTACCCCTGCAGAAGGTATGGCAATACTTTCCACTGTATATGTTTACCCTCTTTCATGCAACTAGTTCAAATATTACATTGGGACAATAGTATAGCTTGTGAACAACATATATTTCTAGAGATAGATATTAACTGTTATTACAGTGGAAGTTTTATTTTCT
The DNA here is from genome assembly GCF_019279795.1 of Protopterus annectens. NCBI lineage: Eukaryota > Metazoa > Chordata > Ceratodontiformes > Protopteridae > Protopterus > Protopterus annectens. The sequence continues at coordinate 1,536,346,828 of NC_056745.1, read as the reverse complement.
TTGATTAGCATATGTCAGACATCATGACAATAAAATCAATGTGAAAAATTTAAATATGTTATGCTAACAAGCAGTAGTTTCACATTTTCCAAAAAGTCCATTGTGTTCTTATGATTCTTTTACAGTATTATTGTAATACAAAAAAATCAGTAAATTAGCACACACAGGTAGTTGTGACAAGTTTGATCCTGGACTCATTCTATTGCCATTATTTCACATCTAAAAATTGCTGCTTAATTGGTTATTCCCCTTGTCCTTGTGCAAAGTTAACAGTTTCCATGTCAGACACAGATTTAACTGCCCTGTCCACTGCTTTTTGGTTGATCAGCAAACAGTATAAAATCTGGGGAAAATGATAACTGATATAGATTAAATGTCATTTTTGCATGACTTTTAAAAATTTGACTCACTGTTACTCTTTTGAACAGAGTCCTCATCAAAAAGTATTTCCCCAACTGCATTACAAATTGTACCAGTACCACCACTGCCAAGACAAAACCTATTCTTCTTTTTTAAAAACATGGAAAAGGGGTACTATGTATGGATTGTATATCTCTTTGTATTATGAATTTAGTTTTCTGACTATGCAAGTCAACTGAAAAGTGAATGCTAAGTTGATGTGTCCATACTTTGTGTGCGTGTGTGTGTGTAAGATATAGTTTCAAAGCTCTCAGAAATACTGCAGAATGATTCTGAAATAACTGTAGACAATAGTATTGTCAAACAAAGTACTGCTTTGCATACATCTTGTTCCTGCTTTCTTGACAATCATTTGTCATATACTTATAGTCCTTGTAATGTTTTTGATAAATCACTGCATTCATTTTATCTTGTTTTATTCTGTCTTATTACAACTGTAATGAAATTTGAGAAGGCTACTGTTTTTTTTCAATATGGTAAACTTTTCTGTATCATGTCATCTGATTCTTCTATTCTGTATAATTATTGATGGCTCTCCAAGCAATTAATACACAACTTCTATTTTGAAATTAGTGAAATCACCAACATATTTTCCCATTCATTTATTTTCCTTGTATTAGTCCATTCAGATATCTTGTACACGTTTTTTTCTGAAATGGACTGTAATGCATGATCACAAAACTCGACAAGTATTTATGATTACCTTCCTAGAATAAATGAAATAGCCCCCAGGAAAAACAAGCATCAGTATTTATTTTTTTACAAAGAAAAGATCTTATTCTCCAAATATCAATTGATGCTGCAGTATGATAGAGTTTTATACAAGACATTCCTGCCTTTATATATTTTCCCAGTCATCAGTCTTTGTTACCTGTTAGTACAATATGCCAAGGCGTTGTGAATTGGGTCTATATTATTACCTCAAAACTGCATTTCTTCGAACACCTGAATGTCGACACTTAAACAACAAAATCCAAAAAGCATGAACAGCTACTTCTGTGAATTTTTTCACAGGGAAGTAATTTGCTCGGCCTTCAATGGGAATTTGTCCATTCCTCCAATGTAGAATGATCTTGGAGTTGGTATATTTAGTTAGGGAGGGGTGGGGGGCAGAGTCCCACTATCGGGGGTGTGGGGGGCAAACTCCCCACTTCATTAGGGTTTGAAAGTTTGTTTTACTCTTGGTTGACCAAGCAAATTTTTTCCCTGTGAAAAAATTCGTGGAAATTGCTGTTCATGCTTTTCAGATTTTATTTAAGTGTTGACATTTAGGTGTTTGAAGAAATGCAGTTTTGAGGTAATAATGTAGACCCTTGTGAATTATTTTGTTGTCATGAACAATTTTCTTTGTGAAGAGAGACAAAATACTTATCGGATAATTCAACAGTCATTCCTGCTATATGTCATTAATTATCTACTATATATATATATATCTTGTGCATCCTTTAAAAGATTCTGTTCCCATTCATGCTGTTACATCTTTAGTACAGGGTAATTTTTGCTACATCAGTCTGTTTCTTTTTTTATTCTTTACGTCAGAGTGGCTAAACAGTAAAGCAAGTTAACTGTTCAGTTCACTGGAAATGTTTGTCTCTGTAGAAGCCATATCAATATTTGTTAATTTTGCGTTAAACAAATAATATCATCTTTAAATTAGCTGAATACTGATTTTTATGAATGTTCACTTACACATTCTGTTCAAATGATATGTCCAAAATCATAAAAATATAACATTTCATTGCAAGAAAATTCATGTATTAAGACTGTTTCTAACAGAACTCATTTTGTGCCTCTGCAAGTAATGACTAATGGTTCTACAAATACTGCACCAAAAGACTGAGAATGAATAAACTCATCACATACATTGCCAGGAACACTGCCATAAGTATGTCAACTATCAATGGCTGGCTTAACCATTTCTTGATAGAATGCATTAGCAAACTGTAAGTGGAAAACAGAAAAAAAGTTGCAAAATAATTTCTGGTTTGAATTATTTATTTGCCTTGCCTTGTGCTTATATTGAAAAAGTGCATTTTGCCTCTCATTGTCTGTTCTACTGAATTAGTTACTATGAATTCATTATCTAGCTAGTTGTTTGAAACAGTAGTGTATTTTTATACTCTGGCAAAAATGTGCTTTTACATCAAGAGGTCAGTGGATTTTCCATCTAGTGCACTGGGAAGTAACTTAGTCTGTTTAGGTTGGGGAAACATTTGAGATATCGGCATGTAGTTTTATTGGCTGGAAGGCTTACTAATCAGCTTATACTGTGTTTAGTGCCTTTATAAACTCTATACAAGTGAGTGGCTCTTGGCTTATTTATGCAAAATAAAGTACTTTTATTGAATAATCACTTTTTTATAAGCTGTTTAAAGTACACTGTTGTATCAATGTCTTTACATTTGTTTGTGGTAGTATTTTTTATCTTTTAAGTTTGCTTGTGGTAGCATTTCACTCCGGACACTCCTTTACTGCACTTTTATATTAGGAGGACTGGGATTATTCATCTAGTAGCAACAGGTGATTACCTGGTCCATCTGAGCTGGGAAGCACACAAAAGAGCTCTAAGTATTTTTTGCACTTCTCTTATATATTGTGACTGTACTTTAATTGTTTAAAAAAACTGTACTGTCTGCTGCTGATTTATATTTAATTGCACTGTGTTATATTGTATCCTTTAGTTGTAGGGCTGTTGTAGGTATTTTGTGTGGTCTTTTGTTACACTTTGTCTCCAAACAAGCTATTCCACATTAAGAAGGTGTTTTTTCTGCACCCTTGTGGCAGAAATGCACTGATCTAGCCTGTCTGAGTTGGGGATTGCTGGTGGAAGGCTTATTGTGTGCTTTCCTGATAGGTAGTTAGCTTAAAACTCATTTCTCTTTGCTCACATTGAAGTCTCTTGTTTGTGTAGTACTCTTCACTCAGCAGCAATTAGTAGTGTCCTGTATAGACACAAAAGCCTAGATGCTCAGTCTTCCCTAAACAGCAGTCAGTGAAACCCTTCCAAGCTTTTCTAATGCTCTAGGAGCAATTCTGTTCTGCACTTAGCTGCACTGCCTTATTGATCATCCATAGCTTACACAAACTATACAGTAGGTCCCTCTTGTAGTCTCAGCACTATAAGCACAGTCCTGTCAAATTAACTCATTCCTTTCCTTAATAAAACATACAGTAAGAGCCTGGTATCATGGATGGGCAGTTTCCCATCATATTCTGGCCAGCGTGATTAACATTGGCATTTGAGGCAATGTAGCAAATGTATACTGACAGCCACTTACTCCTGAAACAAACAAAAACTTAATGCAAGAGATGTAGTTACACTATAAAATTGGGGGCAAGACTCTCATATAAGGACAACTTGAATACCAAATAGGTTGTTAGCACACACTCACTTCCCACACTAAAGAAGGACATGTAACATAAACCCACATATGCGGAGGTACTCACTAATAATTTACCAAAAGATCAGAGCCCTCCCAAACAGAAACCACTTACACACATAGCAATGCAAAAAACAATCACAACATATAATAACACACACATCAGTGTCTTAACAAATAAGCCTATAAGGTGTAACACTACAAAACCTAATGTTTTGGTCATAGGTGACTAGATTGTGAGACACACGGATGTTCCCCTCACCAGTCTGGATAAGGATCAGGTTACAGTTAGGTGTCTGTCAGTGCCAGGATCTGTCAAGTCACTCAACCACAAGTACTGGTATGGCTCTGTCATAGACCGCATGGGAGTGAATGACTTGAGATGTACCTCAATGGACTATATGAAAAGAGAAATGTCTGAGCTCTCAGATTAAGTGTCATAGTCTGGTATAAGTCTAATCTTAAGCAACAATCGACCTTCTCCCAGGATGCTGCTACAATACAAACAAAATATGATTCAGTTTTAACAACCGGCTTAGCTTCTGATCCAAGGGTATCCAACATCTGTCAACCTGGAAGACATGGTCAACAGGCCACACTGTTTTGGCAGAGATGGTTTGCACCTCTGTCCACTAGGCTTTCAGATACTGGAAAATGCATTAGCCACCCCTATTGTGACTTTTTAGGCAGTGTCCAATTAACTAACCTCCTAACATAACAAAATCCTTTCTAGATAAACTCAAGGTACTGCTGCTTAATGCTATGAGTTTAAACAAGAAACTGTACTCCCTGGAAGCACTCCTTACTTTGGAAGATGCTGACATCTGTGCAGTTACTGATACCGCATTTAAAGGCATGGAAAGCACCCCATCCATGTTGGGCTACAATGCTTTCCATGCATTCAGACCACAAACTGAGCGTGAAAGAACCAAATGAGGATGTGTATACATCTTCATTAAGGATAAGTACATCTCTAGACTGTTCAAACAGTATGACTCTCTTGAGCTACTCCATGTCCAATTAACTATAGGTAAAGCTTCCTACCACATCATAGCTAGCTATAGGTCCCCAACATGAAATAGAAAAAGCATACTACATACCTGGACTTACTGGAGTCACTTGCCATACAGCCCAAAACATTTCTATATATAGAGTCAGATATTCTTTGTCTTAAGACATTTAGTAGGGCTCCATCTATTAAGTCAACATTCCCAGCTTTCTTACTGAAGATTAGTGGTGATAAAAATTTAAGGTTGTGGAGGTGGGGTTTGCATTACCAACCTTTATGGGTGGTGGGGAGCAGGTGCTGTTTGTGTTCTTTCAAAACTGTATTTTTTCCTTGTCTCATTTTAGAAAATTAACATTTTTTTCAGTGATTTCCTAATGGGATCCCATTTACTTCATGTCATTATTATAGTGAAGTGCCCCCTTGCCACAGAAGTTTACAGATTTATAAATTATTCATTCTGTCATCCTTTCATTCTTCAGTTATCTACTTTATCCAATTGAGGACTGGAGCATCATGAGCCTATCTTAATGCCCAGATATACTCAGTTGATGTAAGACAAGGAAACTAATTCAGGGCATTTTTTCACACTGAGCTAATCGGAGGAAGGGCACTGAGCAAACACTGATCTGCGACATTAAGTATCCTGTTTTTTGCTTATTTTTACGAGTTATTTATAGCACTTTTATTGTCTACTGCATACTTTTCTAGCTAGTTTCACTGTGTGTGAGGTATTAACTGGAAATTTTCTACATTTGTTAAGCACCTGTTTGGGTTTGTTTGTTCTGATTTCCTACCAAAGAGTGTATCATATAACTTATTTGTTTGCAGTTAAAAGCATTCTCTAGAGTCTCTTTGCTCCTTTATCTGTTTACATTTTTCATTTAAAGGCTCACTGCTGCTTTTCTGCTGTGATAAACATTTCTGCAATTTTTTTTCTACCTAAGTAGTGTAGGTAGTTGTAGCATTGTCCATATTCAGGCTTGTGTTTTGGGCCTAATTGTTTGTTTGTAGAGGTTGTGTGTCTGAGCACATGTTCCAGGCCATCTTAGTTTACCCAAAGCCATTCTTGCATTTCAGTGAGACGGGAGTGTATATGGTCATTGGCTGAATGAGGTTACCTGGACTACAGCTTGGAGTAAGCACCTCATTGGTTCTTTTGAGCTTTTTTAAAGTTGTTTCAGGTTTCAACTTTCTGTTACTTAAGAAGTTAACTTGTGAATGTTTTTGCCATTTCACACTGAGCTAATAGGAGGAAGGGCACTGTGCAAACCCTGATCTGCAATATATAACATTATGTATCCTGTTTTTTTTTTGCTTAGTTTTATAAGTTATTTATAAATAACACTTTTATTGTCTGCTGCATAATTTTCTAGCAAGTTTCACTGTGTGAGAGGTATTAACTAGAAATTTTCTACATTTGTTAAGCCCCTGTTTAGGTTTGTTTGTTCTGATTTTTGTCTCCCACTCCCTCTCCCTATTGGTATCCTGTTCTTAAACTTGGTGGCTTTGCAGTTGCTTGCCCCTACTGTAAATTTGATCTGGGACACTCCTCCAAGTTTAGTGTCATTACCTCATTCTACCTAATACAGGGAGAAAATTTAGTTCTTAATCTTGACTTATCTTCTGCTCCTCCTTACTCCCTTTCCACTTTACAAAAAAAATAATAATTTTAAGATTGTTTCCGACCTTTCTTGTAAGTAGTCTAGTCCAGATACATATTTGCTGTATCCAGGACTGTTTGTAAGCTTCTGATAGAACTAGCCAGTTTTTTTAGTTTAGCACTCAATTCTGTTTCTTTGAGCTCAGCACTTGTTCAGAATTCATTGTAAGCACTAAATAAGCTACACATTACTACAACACCCAACTTTCCTCACTTGTCTAGAGGAAAACAGGTTTTAGTACTTAATAAATAAGCACCTATCCAGGCATGTCTAAGGGTCAGCTCCCAGTGTTTTCTCCTGTCTACCTGATGAATCTGGGCATCTTGGGGCAATGCGGCAATTGCCTCATGTACACAGACAACCCTCTCCTCCTACCACCCAACACTACAACCTGTGAGAGATGCACTTATATAGCCAAATTGGAAGCAAAGCTCTCTTCACCCAAGAATGGACTATGCAGTCAAGAGGAGAAGGTAAACACTTGCACCGCACCACACTCATCACATAGTCCCTCAAAAACTACACCACCAAAACACACACATAGAAACACAAAACACACACCTACATTCATGGAGGCTCTCAATAAAAATCTGCCCAAGCAACAGGGACCTCCAAAGCAGAAATGCAAGCAACCTCAACCCCCCAATACAACCCAAATGACACATAGCCCACAAACTCAGTGTGCCACTCAACCACAGTCCATAAGGCATAACAACATACCCAGCACTCTAGTCATAGGTGACTCTATAGTCAGGCACACTGATGTTCCATTTACCAGGCTAAAGAAGGAGAAAGTTACTGTCAGCTGCCTGTCGGGTGCCAGGATCCGCCACATAATGCATGCACTCAGGTCACTCCACAACAAGTACAAATATGACTCTGTCATTGTTCATGTTGGTGTGAATGACCTGAGATGTACCTCCCTGGACTACATGAAAATAGACATAGAGGAGCTCTCTGATCTTGTAGCCCAGGCAGGTATGACCCTGACCCTGAGTAGCATCCTGCCATCACCCAGAATGATACCACAGTACAAAGACAAAATGATTAACTTCAACAACTGACTAAGCTACTGGTGTCATTCCAAGGGGATCCAGTATCTGTCTGCCTGGGATGACATGATCAACAGACTGTGATGCTTTGCCAGAGATGGCCTGCACCTGCTGCCCTTGGGATTCAGGATACTGGCTAAGGCTTTGGTCACCCCTATATTGCCTTTTTTGGACAAGGTTCAAATGACAAACTCACCACCATAACAGATACAAGCAAGCAAAATCTGAGAGTAATGCTACTCATTCAAGTCTAAACCTCAAAATACACTCACTTGAGGCACTCCTTAAAATGGAGAACATCGACATCTGTGCAGTGACAGAGACCTAGTTCAAGGTTCCACCAGGCTATAATTCATACCAGACCTTTAGGCCACCTAACCTGGACCGAAACAATAAAGGCAGAGGCATGTCCATATCCATTAAGGATATCCACACCTCCAGGCTAGTTGCTCAGCATAATGCATCTAAGATTATCCAAATGCAACTAACTCTGGGCAAGACCGCAATCCAAACTGTAGCTTGCTATAAATCCCCCACCATGCCCCAGGATTCCCCCTCCTCATTTCTTGATACACTGGAAAGTATTAGGGTACAACCTAACACCCTAATAATGGGCAATTTCAAATACCCCACCATTAACTGGGAAAACTACTCATGTACCAACTCTTTTGCTCAATGTTTTCTGGAATTCATAAATTCCAATGCCTTAGATCAACTTATCCACACCCGCCACCAGGGGCAGTGATATCCTAGAACTGGTCATTACCAGCATGGGCAACTGGTGTTCCACACCAGAGGTCAATTCCTCATTGGTCAGATCCGACCACAATCTAATCACCCTAGACATCCACTTCCACTCCCACCCCCCATTAGGGAAACCACCGTAAACAAATTCTCCAAAGCCAACTTCACGCTTATTAAGACAGAAGTGGCAAACTTCACGACACCCATGCAGACGGATAATAGAGGTACAACTGCTGAATCCTACACAGATGCACTTTATAAGCACTTACATGAGTGCATGGATTTTGCAATCCGTAACAGAACCAAGATGCCATCCTCCAAAAAAAGAAAGCAAAACTGGTGGTCCCCTGCCATAAACAAGCTCTATAACAGAAGAAAGAAACGTTTGCAAAAAAGAGTAAAATCCCATGATTGGAGGAACTCCCTGGTCAGTCTCAGTAAAAAGCCGAGATCCCTCATAAAATCCTCCAAAGTTAGTTACGGAAACAAAATCACCACTGATTCTAAAGATAACCACAAAGCATAATATAGCTATGTCAAGAATCTCAATGGCAACACTCAGATCTGCTCTGAGTTACAGCACAATGGCACTAAATATACAGAACCAACTGATATTGCCAACATCCTGGCAAATAGGTTCAGTGCTAACTTTACACCCCTCTCTCCCCCTAAAGGGCCCATCTCTATACTGGAAGAATGCAAAGTTCCTGTAATCACAGCTGCACAGGTAAAAAACACATTCTCCAAAGCCAAGAACACAGCATCCATGGGACCTGACAACATCCCAGGCTGCATTCTACATGAACTACAGAACAAACTGTCACCCCACCTAAGTATCCACTGAATGGAGCACAGTGATGGATATCCTACTCCACAAAGGGGGAGCCACCACGGACCCCAGGAACTACCGCCCCATTAGCCTGAAGAGCCTGACCTGCAAGGCTATGGAATGTATCATCATGGAACTTATAAACAATGACATTGGTAATCTCCAAACTCTGGACCCCACACAGTTCGGGTTTGTAAAAGGCAGATCATGTCTCCTAAACCTGATAGACTTCTTTGAAGCAGTCACCAAAGCCGTAGATGAGGGTAAGGTGGTTCACACAGCCAATCTAGATCTCGCCAAGGCTTTCGACACCACCCCCCACTCTGGAATTATAGAAAAACTCACTAAACTAGGTATAAATCCGTATGTCACAAGATGGGTTGCCAACTGGCTCACTGACAGAACCCACACTGTAAAAGCAGCAGACTCCAAATCTGACTTCAGACCAGTGACAAGTGGAGTACCACAGGGTTCAGTCCTGGCTCCTCTCCTGTTTGGTATCTACTTCTCAGAAGTACAGGCTAACACAGAAGGTCTTTGGCTAACGAAGTTCGCAGATGACTGCAAACTAGGAGATAATTGAAACTCCTAATGATGTGGCCATCCTACAAAATGGCCTCACTGAGACAGATGCCTAGTGTCAAAGCCATGGCCTCAAGCTCAATGCCAAAAAGTGCATTGTCATCCCTTTTGGTAAAAACTCTGTACCCATGAACTACCACATAGGCAGTAGTCTACTTAACACTGAAAGTGTGATAAGAGACCTTGGGACACAGGTAGACAGTAGTTTCTCCTTTGATAATCACATCACCGCAGTAGTCAGGAAATCCTTCTGCGTGCCACACCTCATTACAAAAGGTTTCTCATCCAGGAAAAAGAGGTCATTGTTCCCCTCTACTCGTAACTCATTAGATCCATTATAGAGTACAATGCCCCTTTTGGTATGTACCTCACAAAACATCTACAACAACTGGAAAGGCTGCAGAAATACCTCACAAAGAGGATTACCGACCTCAAACAGATGCCCTACGCAGACCGTCTCAAAAAACTCCAGCTTTACTCCATCGCATATCGCCTGTTCAGAGGTGATCTCTGCCTAACATACAAAACTATGATAAACCCAGAGCTATTGGACATGCTCCACTTAAAGAAATCCCAATTCCTCCGAGCTACACACTCTAGGAACCTAAACCTTGTCACCACAATAAACAGAACATGCTGGAGGGATAGATTCCTGTCCCAGAGACTTTCCATACTCTGGAATAAACTACCTATCTATATCAAACAAAGCTCCTCATTAGCACTCTTCAAGAAAAATCTTGATGATCAGATGGGAGATAGGAAATTCACCGCTGGGATCACTTCTGTGGCTCTGCTCAACAGGGGCACAGGAAAATAATTTTCTTGGGTGGCAAAAGCCAGGGTACCTTTTGGCTAAGCTTATATAGGCCCTAGGGCCAATAGGCTAGTACCTGCCTATGAACCTATGAACCTATAGGATGTCATTGCATTGCAGGATGCATGAACATACCGAATCACATGAGGACAATTGTTTCAGACCTATGAAATATCCTTTGGATGTAGGATGAGTAACCACACTCAAAAGCACATGCACAGCAGGAAAACTTTTCTTAGAAGGCACATCTTCTGATACCCAAGAAGGAGAACCAAGTCCTATGAGGACAGCAATGCTAATTACAATACCACTTTACTGCCCTGTTAACCCCTTAGTGTTAATAATATTAACAGATGCCTTTTATTTTTCTATATGCCCTGTTTGTTTTCATACATCTATTAGCAATATTTGTAAAATAATCTCAGCTGATTACTATAAGGAGTCAAACTCTATCTGTATATTTCATACTGGTTATAATTAAGTCAAAAAACATGAAACTTACAAATGCTACCATAGTGCTGACCTCTATCAGAGGTTCAGCTTTGCAGAATGGATTTGCTTAAATGTGACATTCTGAGTTGTCTGTTGATGTTTGTTGATAAACCCGCTCACTGCAGTACTGATAAAATTTTAATTATTATTTCCATTAAAAGAAAAACTGTGAACACCTCTCTTCTAAAATGTTATGCCTTTACAAATGTCTGGAACTGAGTCTCTGGAATGCAGATTTCATTTGAATTTAATACTTTATACTTGCATTCCAAGAAATATATCACATTCTTCAAAACAAGTTTTACATAGCTTTGAATAAGTACAACATAAATACAGGAGAAAGGTGAACTTTATATTTTCTTGTTATATTTCATGCTATACAGTTTTACAATATACACTGTACAAGGGCTGAATCATTTGATATATTTTTCGGAATGAATCAAGAGAAGGAAGTCCACTCATGAATAATTAAGCTTGAAAAATTCTAACCCCTGTCCTCCTGCCTGTCTCAATATTAAGGTCATTTTTTTACTAGAAATTCACATGGGTTGCTGCAAAGAGATTCATTAGTTTTATATTTTAATGATAATTTATACAATGGAGCAATAGTAAATATACAGCATAAATTAACATCACTCTCTTCCTTGTCAATATGATTTAATGCTATGCATTCAGTCAAATTAACCTTCTTTAGCAGAGTTGATGGGGAGGCAGATATTTTATTAATTCTACCTTGTGATGACTCAGTACAATTTTATTCACACTAGGATAAGTTGAATGAATAGAGCTAAAATTAAAAAGTAATACCTGCTGTGTCTTACATTATATCAGTTTAACACATGTAGAATGACTTAGGAAGCAATATTCAGTAACAGAATTTAATTAAACACACTTTAAATAGAAAAGTTTTATTTTCCCTTAATAATTTAACAACACTGATTGTAAACATTCATTTCAGTAAGGCATGTTTTTAAAATGTTTAAACCGTATTTGTAGAGAATTAATGTGTTAATTTTTTAACATAATTTTAGCAGGTTAATCACAGTCTTATCTGCCAGCATGGTATGAGGTTTGTAGCTCAAGGAAGTCATTTCTGAAAATAATGGGGGGGGGGATTCAGTAATCCTCTGTGTAGGACGAATGAAGTCCTACTAGGAGACTGCCGTTTAAGAGTTAGATGTCACCGCTTCATGTATATGCATGAGGGCGTGCTGACTCAACTCCCAGGCTAACACGGAGCATGTAGGAGTGCAGGGGGAGTGTCAGACTGCCAACCAGTCCAGATATCCACGTCCCTGCAAGTGCCTAACTCTGCAAATGTCAGCAGATATGAGCGAGTCCACTCAAATGTGTATACCCCCAGCACTACACTCCCCCACATTAAAAAGCCCTGTACAAATGAAATAAAATGTAAAACAATTTTTTTTTTATTATTCATCATATAGCTGCCCGTATTTGCGCGTGTGTGCCTGGGTGTGCCCATTGCTTAACTACAGTTAGCAGTTTAGACATCGAAGAGGATAATAAACCACTTATATACAAATTAAGCCAAATAGCAATAGTGTAGTGGTAGAGCCTTCGCACAAAAAGGAGGCATTCCCGGTTTGAGTCCCACCACTCCCCTTTCCGTTTTCTGTAGGAAATCCGTGCATAAAAATAATTCCTGACATTTACCTTTTAAATCACATTAAAATGCATCAAAATGGCCTATGTAGTACTGAACGATATTTTAAATATATATAAGAAAGTGAAACGGTCATGCATAATAATGAATGCATAAGTAAACTATCTTAAGCAATGTGAAGCACTGCTAAGCAATGTTTACCAGTATTAAGCACATTTAAGAATAATTGTCCATAGCTAAGCACTGCTTTAACTAGCACAATAGCTTTGCGAGGAGCTGTGCATCGAGCCAACCAGCGAAAACGAAACATGTTTGCGCTGAGGTGCGCACCGTGCTAACTAGCGCAACATTGGGCAATGTTGGGCAATGTCGGACAACGTAGAGCAACGCTGAGCAACATTGGGCAAAGCTGAGCAAAGTCGGCTAAACCCAACCACACCACCTACCAGTCAGGCCAGTAGTAAAATAAAAATGCAATGACAGGTCCTGAACCCAGGATAGTGTGCACCATAATCACAGTATTAATCCACTAAGCCATGACAGCATTTGATGTTCATAAGCTGTCAACACACATATACATATGAATCAAAGTTTACCCAGTGTTAAGCAGGTGTGCACTCAGTTGAGAACTTTCAAATCCAGCCAATCACAAATAAGTGCAGGAAATGAGGCATATTTAAGCTGCATAGGTGGGAATACTCACCATAACTGGTTGCAGCTCCCATCTGCAGGCAGCAATGGCAGGTGTCGGAGAGGGGTCTTGCTTCCGAGCGCAATGGTGGGGCATTGAGGAGTCAAAACTGATGGTTTGGCTTCTCATCCATCGTCATGATGCTAGACTCCTGCAGGGCCAGTTCCAGGGCACGGAATACAAAGTGGAGGCCTGGAACCGTCTCACACATGAACTCACCAGTGCCACAGGCGTCCCTCAGACTGGTGAGCAGGTTAGACATCACCATGCAGACCTGAAGAGACGCAAGCAGGACCTACTGAACCAATGGATACAGGAGGCCCGTGGGATGCAAAATGCCCCACTACTGAGTAGGTAGCCATGGACTTGAGGTATGCAAAGATTGCTAGTGTAGTCGATAGTATGGATAGGTATATATCTCAATATCACTTCATTTACTTCACAGCTGCAGGTGTCCGTGCTGTGAATCAGCAAGCCTATGCAGATAGGCTGCTAAGGCGGCGCCACCAGGCAGGTTAGTAATTTTTCTGCATGTACTGTTATATAAAATAAGTAAGAGAGCCTAGCTAAAAGTGTCTCAGCCCAATAATAAAGGTATAATAAGGCTTGAATAACTTGTCTGCATGCACTGTTATGTAAAATAAGTGAAAGAGCCTGAAAAATAGTGTTGTAACCCATTAATAAAGGTATAATAAGTCCTGAATTATCTCTCTGCATGTATTGTTATATAGAATAAGTGAGAGAGCAAGAAAACGAGTGTTGTAAACAATAAATGAAGGTATAATGCATCCTGAATAAGATGTCTGCATGCACTGTAATAACAAATAAATGAGAGAGCCACTAGAAAAGTGTGTAATGTAATTAATGAAGGTATAACACCTGTAGTGTATCCGTGTCACTTTCTTTGAAATGTTGATGTACTCTTGCAGTATAGAAATAGTAGTGTTGTATTAAGCACTGTCAACCCACACTTGGATAGGCCCATAGAAAGAGTACAAAGGGAGTGCCAGTATCTCTTAAGCATATATACAGTTCTCAACTGTAGTTTTAAGCCTGGCATGTATAGCTTGTAGTTGTGTGCACTGGAAATGTCAGTGTGCTGCTAGAAATGTAGGGGGCTGTTAAAATATAACTGATAATGTCACCTGAACACATCCAGATATGTAGACATATGACTATAAAAAATATATAAATACATAGCAGTAACTTCTGCATCCTGGCCAGTTTGTATAACAGATCCAGGTCAGGTACATAAGGAACTAGCAAAACACATCCCACAACATAATGGACATTGCCTAGTGTAATAATACATGTAGGGGATATATACCTGCAGTCAATAGGAATGTAGTGTACAATATAAGTTCATATAAGTTGTTAATGGAGGTATCTTTTTACACATGCAATTCAACACCTCAATGGGTATGTGTAATCTCAAAACATTTGTTGGGACATATGTCCTATTGGTTTATAAATATCTGCATAACTTTGATGCATGTGCCCTGTTCAAACATCACAATCTTGGTGGACTGTTGCCACCATTCATTCCTGCATGCTGTTGGAATGTCCACTGTCGTTCAATATATGCATGTGTTATGCTTGCTGTTCAACTGTTGGAACTCTGGTGTGTTGTGTTAATGGGAATATTACTGCATGCTGTTACAACTAATTTGGAATGCTGTTGGCTATAATGTCATTAAATTCACCTAAACACAGAATGTATGGGAAGGCCGGTCCCAGCGGACCCACCTGTCCCACCTCAGTTGGCGACGGCACCTGGCACCAGCAGGTCCGATGCCCAGCCCGGGACCTCCTCCTCCATTGGCCCTGTGCCACCTTCGAATGGAAGAGCTGCAGGGGATGGAGCTCATCCCCCCTGTGCAAGCGTGGCTGGAGGAGGGCCACCTGTCACCATCCGAAGGGCTGTGGTGCATAGGGAGATCCAGCGTTCAGTCGCTGATCCCCTACGCCAGCTCGAGGCAAGAGTGGCGCGACTCATGGGTGAGCCTGCCCCTCCTATGCAGCCCCCAGCACAGCCAGCCTCTGGGCTGTGAAGGCGCAGTGGTGACTGCCCATGGGTGGGGATCTCAGTTCCACTGTTACCATCTGTGGGCTCATGTGCTTGCGATTTCCAAACATCCTTCCCCGTCAGTTGTGTTCACCCACCCCATGTGTCATATTCTGCCCCTGTATGCATCTTGTTTGTCTTGTCTGTTTACCTCCCCAACCTACCTCCCAAAACATACCTACTTCCGCTACCCCACATTCCACTCTCACCTGAAAAAAAAAATGGTCAATCTGCTCCCACAAAAAAATTACGCCCCACACATAGCTGCCCATTTTGCACAAATGTCCGCTGGACACAGAAACTGAAATTCAATTGGCAGTACAACATACTTTGTTGTTCTCACCCCTCTCTCAGGGGTGGAATGTTTCAAAATTCCCTCCAAATTACTAGTATATGCACAGCTGTTGCTGTTAAGAAATGGGCAGCTATGGACCTTGCCTACACCCATCCTGCACATTCTGAGCTGTTTTCCCTACTGTCTTTCCCTCTTTGTGCCCCTTTTTCACCACTTTCCTATCTCCCCATTTTCTTTTCTTTCAAAGAAATGAGCACGGGGGTTAGTGGGAGTAAGCACTTTTAAGCAGCAGTAAGCGGGTTTGAGCGAGTGTGGGCATGTGCTTGCTTAGCTAAGTATTGCTAAGCATCACTCAAACCCAAGCAAACCCGCTTAAAAGTGCCTTAGTCACCCTGCATATGAGGGGCCTTGTTCTGCTTAGCAGCAAGATAAAACACCACTGTCAGTCTTAAACCCCAGACCTTGGACACACTAGACTGCATGAAGATCCACTAGACAACAGTAGATATACAGCAAGATGTTTCTGAAATATATATATTATGCATCAGAATGTGTGCATGCAAAGGAAAGATAGGAATGCCATAACAAAAAAACTGTTCTGTGGAACTTTACCAGCAGTTGTTGTGGAATTGCATTACATGACTGTGATAACAGAACCAGACATTCTAGCAGTAAATACTGTTACAGCAACACTTCACAACCCCCAAACAGTATCATAGCAGGAAAATCCCTACCCAAATGTACAAAATACTGGTGTGTTCAAGGTGCAGCAAGGATGTAGATAGGCATACTCAGCACTGGAATTGTCCAGTTTCATGAGCATCATGTGATAATGTCAACAAAATAAAAAGCACAAACAGTGCAGAAGTGAGTACATTAACATCCACAGTATAGCTGTACCCAAACAGTTCATGTGCCAAATGAAAACATCGCAATAACTACATATGTATGGCAGCTAATTGTGGATGTTGTAAAGAAACTCCATACTCCCATGTATCTTGTGTTAGCATTTCTAGGGGTGTGTACAATTCTACACTGTCAACTGTCTACTGGAAGAGGCAACATTCAGATTTGAGTACAACATACAAATATAACTGGCTACACCCTTAGCAACAGTTAGAAGAAGTATACCAACCTTCTGAGTTATACAACGGTGTCCACAGCAAACAAGCATTGGTCCCCACTCTGGAATTCTGAAAGGGCTACGCCTACCTGACCTAGCAATTTATAGCACTGGGTTGCTATGACAGTGAGTACTGCAAGAACCACACCGCAGGCTGCATGCAATTGTCAAATGGTGGCCACCAATTGGTACAGAGGCCATCACATGCACATGTGCAGATACCTATAAAAGCAGTCTGTACTTGCAGTCCACACATGCAATCATTCCATTGCAGGTATGGAGGGAGAGAGAGAGAGAGAGAGAGATAAAAAAAAAAGAAAAGAAAAAGTGATGCAAAGTTAAGAAATATAACAAAAATAATATATTGAAAAAAAACAGTATACTGACAACAAAAATAATATTGAAAAAATATATTGAAAAGAAACTATATTGAAAAAAATCATTGAAATAAAATATATTAGGAAAAAAATTGAAAGAAAATATATATAAAAAAAAGTATTGAAAAAAGAAAATATTGAAAACAATATATTCTGAAATATACATCTATTTAACAAAAATCTTGTTGAACAGTAAAAGAGATACTGAAAGCTAAACGTATATCAGTAAAAAAGTATACCAGGATATACGGCAACATATACAAACACACACAAAGGCAAGGTATGTAACAGCTATGTATTTACTGGAATGTAGTAGATGTTAATGAAGAGTACTCTATATAATTTGAATCATCCATATGTGGCAGCAGTACGTATCGATGCACAGATGCCCTGTATAACAACTGGCATGGGAAAATGAGTGTGTTGTTGTGTGCAGTGGGATGTGACGGTGACATATGTAGTTCAGCATTAAATGTCAAACATTTGATCCATGTTATCTGTGTTCTGTACAGTAGTGTGTACAATGTCTGTTTGGGGTAGTAGCCCATACAGTTACGCAAACATGGATGTGACAGAGTAACAAATGCATGATAGTCATATCAATGTGTAGCTTAGCATTGGCAACAGCTGTACCAGGCTAGTATGCTAATTCAGCATTAGCAGCTATGTATACTCCCTCTAATATTACTGTGTGCTCACATGTGACACCTGTTCATGTTGCAGCAAGGCCCAACAGGTCAGCTGTGAGGTACATGTACTTACAACATTGTGGTCCTTGTGTGTGTATGGCACACACATACAGAGAGATCTGTCCGTGTCCGATATATTAGCATCTGTACATGTGCATTGTGCAAGGGACATACTGCAACTGTTTGTGAAAGGTGGATATATATATATATATATATATATATATATATATATATATATGTTGTTGATGGTTGTTATGTGCATATATCTATGTAGGTTGTAGTGTGTGGCAGACCAGACAGCATACAGTGCTGGTATATGACATGTGGTGGTTAAATGCTGTGGTTATGGTTCATCAGGTTTGCAGTGTTGCAGCCAGTGAGGCCTGCTAAAGCTACATGGGCTGAGAACACCTTCAACACATTCTGCACAACACTGTGCAATGTTATGACATAACTGTATACTTCACAACCTTCCCATACTTGATATACCCACCTTAATAGGTGGACTGTATATGTGCCTATATGTATATCTATATGTACAGCAATGGATGTTCATATGTATGTGTGTATATAGATATAGATAGGGTCATAATTACTGCAACAGATGCCTGTTGACAAAGCCATGGACTCAAGCTCAATGTTGACACTGTATTGGCATCCCTCCTTGCAAAGACTCAGTACCCATGAACTACCACATGGGTGGTAGTCTACTCAACAACAAAAGTGTGATAAGTGACCATGGGACACAGGTGGACAGTAGTCTCCCCTTTGATAGTCACAGTGCCGCACTAGTCATGTAATCCATCTACGTGGCACATGTCATCACAAAAGGTGTGTCATCCAGGGAAAAATAGGTCAGTGTTCCCCTCTACTCCACACACATAAAACCCGATATAGAGTGCAATGCCCCATGTGGTATGCACCTCACAAGACATCTACAGCAAGTGGAAAGGACACAGACATACCTCACAAAGAATGATACCGGCGTCAAACAGATGCCCTATGCAGACTGTCACAAAACCCCACAACTAGACTGTGTCGCATACTGCCTACCCAGAGGTGACCTCTGACTGACATACTAAGCTATGTCAAACCCAGATCTGTTGAACATGCTCCACGTAAACAGATAACAATCTGTACGAGCTACACACTCTAGGGACCCAAACCCTTTGACCACAATAAACAGCATATGCTGGAGGGATAGATTCCTATCACAGAGACATCCCATACTCTGGAACTATCAAACTATCCATAGCAAACAAAACTCCTAATTAGCAGTCATCATAAATAATCATGGAGATTGTATGGGAGATACTGAATACACCCAGGCAATCACCTCAGTGTCTCTGCTTGATTGGGCCACGTGTAATTTAAATACCTGTGTGTCAGAGGCCAGGGTAGCATATGGCTAGAGTTCTATAGGCCCTAGGGCCAATAGCATCTTACCTACCTATGAAGAGATACACACCCACATGCACATGTTGCAATAATCGATATGTGAGGTTGACTGAGTGTGATGGTGAATGTGTTGGTGAATGTGTCAGAGTTCGGTATATGTGTGATAGCTTGGTGAGAAACTGTCTCAGTCATGGTATTATGTGTCCTAGCTGTGACCCCAGCAAAAGATGTGTATGCAATTGTTAGGCAGAAAAAGCAGTATGCCATATGGTCTGACGTAGTCCCTTGTTGTCGGCTGGGGTGTCCCATCGTGGGCTAAAGCAGTACATGTATGCATATTGGGTGTTACTGCTGGTGAATCCAACTCCTGTATGAACTGTAATACTACCAGAAGCTGTATGCCTAAACAGCACAGTATGGTGTACGTGCACATTTATTGGAACCACTGTTATGTGTGTTCCCTGTAGTCCTCACAGATTACATACCTCAGGCATAATGTCTAGTAACTACTGACACACAGTACTGTAAGGAACACAGGTAAAGTCACCTGGGTTGCCATACCTTTGTGTCTGTTATATATGTCTTCTGTGTGTGTGGGTATGCCTGTACCATTGTCTCGGTCATATGTGTGTTACAGGATGCAACTGCGTATCTAGCAACATGTATAGTCTTGTACAGCAGTATGCCACCTATATTAATGAATGTGCATATATGTTAGGCAGGGGTCGCATTCAACGACTAGTGTGGTATACTGGTAATAGTGTCAGTGGACTTTACATTCATTGCAATGGATTACATATTTCATGATGCATTAACATGATATATACCTCCTGTGGCTAGGTGGTGCATTGTGTCACATACAGTGTGCCATGTACTGTTGTATAGTCTTACATACTGTTATATCTTTGTTGCTGTGCAAAACATGATTTGATATATAGAGTGTGCCAGGCACTGTCAGTTATCTGTGTGTTGAGAACTGATATGTGGTATTGAAAGTGTATATCTTCTGACAGCCAACAGGTTGCTATATATGGCAGTTAATTTATATCTGTACTTTAGAATGTTATGTGTGCCACATGACTTGCTCACACATATTGTTTAATTGTCTTCCAGGGTAATGTCCCACCATCGTAACCCGGCATATAGCACGGCCGAGGTGGAAGCCATCACAGTGAGCCTGGTGCAGCACTATGCACTGCTGTTCTCCAGAACCAGCCAGGACCAGCATGAGCGGGCTGCGCTGTGGCAAGAACTTGTCCATAGGGTAAATGACATAGGCATGCATAACCGGACACATGAGCAGGTACGCCATCACTGCAGTGATTTAATTAGACATGTCCGGCAGTGTGCGTCCGATATCCGCAGACAACAGCTTGCCACAGGTAGGGGGGTAGCCATCCATCCCCCCCTCACCAGAGTGGAGGAGCTGCTCCTGAGCCAGGTGGCTCCTGGCCAACCACAACCACAACAATTAACATGTATCATCATGGAGGCTGGAGCCACCCAGCATACAGATGTGACCTAAGGTCTGTGAAGCAGTAGCACAGTTTGGCAAAGATGCCAACTGTGTACTTGGATAAATCAACGTTCCCACACATGCAATACTTGAGGTGACATATACGTATATGTATTTGCTTCATAGCTACCTCATGTGCAATGCCTACTGATATGTCATACGGTAGTAAAAGCAAAATCCCCAACCACACTGACCCACACATTCACTAAGTGCAAGATTCAAACCTCTACCTAGCTACATCATGATACTAGAGAAGTACGCATTAACATGATGCGCTATACACATTACTGGGGTTCGTATTTCCACAGGTATATTTGTAGGATGGTGACATCATCAGCCATGACAAAGATGTGTATATCACTTTTAAGATGTTTTACTACTCTCCAAAAAGGCTGTTACACTCCGAGGAGATCACACACACAGCTGCAGGATTCAAACCCCTACCTAACTACTTCATGAGACTAGAAGAGTACGCATTAGCACAATGTGCTATACCCATTATTGGGGTTTCTTCTTTCCATAGGTATATTTGTAGTATGGTGACATCATCAGACATGACAAAGATGTGCATACCACTTTTAAGATGTTTTATTACTCTCCAAAGAGGTTGTTACTCCAATTGCAGGATTCAAACAACTACTTCATGATATTAGAGGAGTACACATCAGCACAACGCGCTATACACATTGTTGTAGTCCTCTTTTCCACAGATATATTTGTAGAATGGTGACATCATCAGACATGACAAAGATGTGTATACCTCTTTTAAGGTGTTTTACTACTCTCCAAAAAGGCTGCTCCTCTCAAAGGAGATCATACACAAACAGTTGTAGGATTCAAACCCCTACTTAGCTACTTCAAGATACTTGAGGAGTACGCATTAGCACGATGCGCTACACTCATAACTGGGATTTCCCTTTTCCACAGGTATATTTGTAGGATGGCGACATCATCAGACATGACAAAGATGTGTATACCACTTTTAAAGTGTTTTACTACTCTCCAAAAAGATCACACGCACACACACACACAGTTGTCAAGTGGAGGATTCAAACCCCTATCTAACTACTTTATGATACTAGTGGAGTACACATTAACACAACATGCTATACACATTACTGGGGGCTCTTTTTTTTCCACAGGTGTATTTGTAGGATGGTGACATCATCAGACTTGACAATGATTGGTTTAACACTTTTAAGGTGTTTTACGACCCTCCTGAAAGGTTGCTCATTCCCAAGGAGAGAACACACTCACACCCACTTGTCAAGTGCAGGATTCAAACCTTTACCTAATTACTTGATGATACTACAGGAGTACGCATTAACATGATGCACTATACACATTAATGGTGATTCGATTTTCCACAGGTTTATTTGCAGGATGGTGACATCATCAGACTATACAAAGTGGGTTACATTAGGTGACATTAGATGGGCTACATTGAAGGAATGTCTACACACTTTGGCCATCTCATCATCAAAAGGGTGTGTACTATCTACCTCTGCCCCAGGGCCATAATGACTTTCTCCATACATACTGGATTACCACCTATGTGGTAATTTGTGTGCACTTTGTTGTACCCAAAGGTGATGACTATGCATTCTTTGTCATTCAGCTTGAGCCCATTGTTTTGACACCAGGTATCTGTCTCTGTAAGACACTTCTAGAGGATGTCTGTGTTAGCCATGCAGGCAGTTATGGACCACAGTTACCATTCATCTGCAGACCTGTTTAGCCATATACCTCCCATGCTTGCCTCTACCTCTGAGCAGTATCTACTGAACAGGTGGGGTCCCAGGACCAAGACATGTGGGATGCCATTTGTGACTGGCTTAGAGTTAGACATGGCACCAGCAACTCTGAACATGTGTGTTTGATCTGTGAGCCACCTGGTCACCCATCCTGTGATGTAGCTGTTAATGTTCCAGCTGGTACGCTTGTCCATGATGACGGAGTGAGGAATGGTGTGGAAAGTCCTTCATGAGGTCCGGGTGGGCTGTGTGGACTACTTTCACCTCCATCTATGTCCTTGGTAACTGTTTGAAATAAGTTAACTAGGTTTAGGAGCCAGGATCTGACTTTAACAAGGCAATGTTTTGGAGAGTACAGTGTCTGGAGGTCTCCAATGTCTCTGTTTATGGGTTCCATAACAATTTGCTGAATAGCTCTGTAGATCAGGCTGAGTAGACATATTGGGCAATGGTGTCCATGTTCTGTTGTGGCACCCCCTTTCTGGAGCTGGATGACTGTTTGTGTATGACATTCTTTGGGTACATAGCCTGTGGTACGCTTGTGTCTGGACAGTGAATGTGAGTGAGGGTCCAGTTCCTCATGGGCCTAGTGTATGACACAGCCTGGGACACCATCCAGACACATTGATGCTATGTTCTCAGCTTTGGTGAGGGCTGTCTTTACCTGCTTGTCCATGACATCTGGGGCTCTGCATCCTTCTGTGCTGGACACAGGCCCTTTTGGGGGTGATGGGGGGGTGTTTACACTGAATGTGTCCCCCTGGATGTGGCCAATGATAGTTGGTTTGGTGTATTTCTTTCAATTTTTCAGTAGCTGACAGCATATTTGGAGGTTGACACCTACATGTCTGGTACAGCTACCATTGGCTTTGTGGTTGTCATTCTTACATTCCTTGGCTATTTGTCTTTAGAAACTGTCCTTGGAGTATTTTATGAGCGATCATTGTTTCATCCTAATAATGATCAGTGATGAGTTTCCTTTAGTAAAGTTGGCTCTATCATGTGTTCGTTTTCTCCTTCTGTCTAGCTTATTTATGGGCAACAACCACGTGATTTTTGTCTTATTTTTGGAGGTGTGCATCTTGGTTTTATTTGTGATGTCTCAATCCATGCATCCCTGTAGATGCTCATAGGATGCACTTGTAAATGATTCTGCGGTTTGTATACCATTATCCTATAGCAAGAGGGCTTTGGAACGCTCCACTTTGGTCTTGGGAAGTGTGCAGTTTGCTTTTGCAAATGTCTTCACAGTGGTTTCATTGACTGGGTGGGGGGGGGATGTGGATGTCCAGTGTGATTAGTTCATGATCTTATATTACCAGCGAGGGGTTTATCTCTGTAGTGGAACACTGTTACCCCATGTTGGTGATGACCATGTCCACTATGTTGTCACCTCTAGTGGGCATGGTGACCAGCTGTTCCAGGGTGTTAGGGTTTTTAAACTCTAGGAAACATTGGGCGAAGGACGTTGTACACGAGTAATTCCGCCACTCACTGTCTAGTTGTAATCTCCTCATATAATGGTGTTGGATAGGACCTTTATACTTTCCACTGTTCTCCGGACTACTGAGTGAGGTTCGTGAGACAAGGTACGTGATCTGTAGCAGGTTACAATCTGATGAGCAGCTTTGGCCAATGTTACTTGCACTTGCATGGTCTACAAGGCCTCATGCTGTGCCACTAACCTGAAGGTGTGGGTATCCATAGGGTAAATGGGTACACCCCTTCTTTTTGTATTTCACTCGTGGTTTTGGGTCCAAAGGTCAGAGGGATTGTGAGTGTTTTATGTGGACCATATCCAACAGCTAAGTGTTGGACATTGCTTTGTATGTTAGGCAGTGAACACCTCTGAGTGGACGATATGCAAGGGAGTACATACGGAGCATTTTGAGATGGTCTGTGTATGGCATGTATTCCAGGCCACTAATGCTGTTTGTGTGATATTGCTGCTGGCTTTCCAGTTGTTGTAGTTGTCTTGTGAGGTACATAGCAACAGTGGCGTTGTACTCTATTATAGTTTTAGTGAGTGATGAGTGGAGGGAAACATTGTCCTGTTCCATTCTGCATGAGACGCATTTTGTGATGAAGTGTGCCACATGGGAGGGTTTCCTGACTACTGTGGGAATGTAATTAGCACAGTTGTATCTACTGTCCACCTGTGACCCAAGGTCCCTTGTCACACTTTCAGTGTGAAGTATACTACCACCTCTGTTGTAGCTCTTGGCTACAGAGTTTTTAACATAGGGGATGACAATGCGCCATTTGGCATTGAGCTAGAGCCCATGGTTTTGACAACAGCCATCTGTCCCAGTGAGGCCCTTTTGTAGGATGTCCACATCTTTTGAGTTTACCATTATGGCTCCTGATTTGCAGTCCTCTGGTAAATTCAGCTGCCACAGACCTGCCATGTTAATGTTTACTTCAGGGAAGTAGATACTACACAGCCTGGGACGTTATCTGGTCCTATGGCTGCTGTGATACTGGCTTTGGAGAGTGTTTATTACCTGTGCAGCCATGATAACAGCAATTTTGCAGTCTTCCATTATGGAGATGTGCGCTTTCATGGGTTTGAGGGGGGATACAGTTAACAGTGATCTTAACTGCCAGGATGTTGGCAAAATAAGTTGGCTCTGTACATTTACTGCCATTGAGCTGTAACTCGGAACTGATCTGACTGTAACCATAACATGAACCTGTCTGTTAGGCAGAGATCTCCTAAGTAGACAGTATGCCACAGAGTACAGATTGGGTTACATTCAGTCTTGTTACATGGGGTGGCTATTTTAGGCCAGTAATCCTCTTGTTAAGGTACTTTGTTGGTCTTTCTAGCTGCTGAACGTGCCTAGTCGGATTCATCGCAAGTGTGTTGTGGTATTCTCTGACAGGTCTGATGACTGCTGATTAGTGGGGACCTCCTTTGACCTACGTGTACAGACCTTGGCAGTTTGGGTGAACACATAGAATGATTTTCCAACCACTTTGTGAATGTGTTTCTGGAAGTAGAGATGACTATCCACATTTGTCCATAGATACCTAATTATCACATCCATATTTAGCATAAGTGTGTGAGCATGCCCAGTATGACCTTTCAGTGTGATGCTGAATGGAATCCACTACATTTGTTGGAGTGTGTGAGCACGCCCAGTATAGACATTTATACTATATGTGTATGGAAAATCAAGTTGTATTTTTACAGCAGGGCTCACCTTTGAGTCATAGATCAACAGGGATCATGCTGTGCCTGCAGGGCTTCCATGCAACACTTTACATAGACTTACCAACATTTCTACATACAGGGGGAACAGCTATTCTTTGTACATTTCTACCCGGGGGCACATCTGATTGTTACTGTGGGTGTACATAGGATGTGGGTTTCTCCTGACACTTATACACATTTGCTATGCCTGCACTGCTATGTACAGGACACCATTTCAGTCTGTACAGTTGCCTATCATAGTGGCTTGAGGCATACTACTGTACTACAGATGTTGGCATCCAATGTCCCATATATTACACTGCGACTTCATAGCCTACACAACCCACATCACACCGCCTAGCCTGATGTTCTCGGTCTGCATAGGCCTGTGGGGGAGGTTACCCATTTGCCTCTTTAGGGGCATGATACTGCATTTCATTGTGTTTGCATTAGTGTACAATTGTCCTGCTGTGTCTGTGCCAATGAAATGCTATCATGGCTTAGTGGTTCACTACTGTGACTATAGTGCAAAGTATCCTGGGTTAGAGCCCTGTCATTGCTTTTTATTGCCATGCTGGGCAGACCAGACTGCTTAAGGAACAGTACAGCAGATATGAGCATGTTTAACTGACTTTGCTCAACTTTGGCCAACCTTTCCCAATGTTGCCCGATGTTGCGCTAGTTGTCACGATCAATTTTGTTTACATATACTAGATATTGGTAAAAGCTGCTTAGCACTGCTTTATATTGCTTAAAACATGGCAATCATGCCTCAGGTGGTGCTCCAGGGCTGACTATGTTGGATGCACATACTACACTCCCTATACATGTTTGGAAACAGGTAGTGTCATATTAGGCATCCCTATTATTTTATGTGTGAGTCAGAGGGAGGTATCATTTCCAGGGTTCTTACTGAGCCAGTGTATGTGCTATGCATTGCCTCTTTGCCAAGGCCAAGACATACTGGGCACGCCTCCTTCTGCCTACTGGGGAAGGCTCAGGTTGTTCCTCCTCTGAGTCACGCTGTGCCTGTGCAGGCCTTGGCAATGGTGGGGGGCTGTTTGGCCCTGCCCCATGCTGTTCCTGCTGCAGCTGTTTTTGCAGGATCATATTGTGTAGCATGGCACATACCATGACAATTTGGATACATGTAGTTGGTGAGTACTGCAAGGCTCCACCAGATGTGTCCAGGCACCAGAACTGTGACTTGAGCATCCCAAACACACGCTCGATTATATTTCGTGTTTGTACGTGTGCCTCATTATGGAGTTCTTGTTCAGGTGTGTGTGCATTTCTGATGGGGGTCATCAGCCACGGCTCCAGTGCATATCCAGCATCCCCCACTAGGTGACCGTCAGGGATGATACCATTGGCAAATGTCTGGTACAGCTGCGTCAGATGCCAGATATGGGAGTCATGGTAGCTTCCAGGGCAGCCAGCATACATATTCAGTATTATGCCCTGGGTATCGCACACAACCTGGCAGTTGATGGAGTGGAAGCCCTTGTGGTTGATGTAGGCCCTATCCTACTCACCAGCTGGTGCTTTGATGTGTATGTGCATGCAGTCAATTGCACCCACTTCCTCAGGGTATTCTGCTATTTGCTGGAAGAGATGCATATTGCTGGCCAATACCTCACGGGAACTGGGGAAATATACATGGTCACCGACATGTGTTGACATGGCATTCAGGAACTGGTGCAGTACCCTGGATGCTGATGCCTGTGAAATCCCCATCATATCACCAGTTGGTCTCTGGAAGGTACCTGTTGCTAGTATTCTTAGGCCAACACATACCTTGGATTCTACTGGGATGGGTTCCTGGGTTCCCCTCTGTTGGTTCTGCATGTGAGGCATGGCCTGCACAGCTCAACAGTTTGCTGCAGGAGCTCTCTGTTCACTCTATATCGCTCCACTATTTCCAGCTTATGTAGACCCTGGTAGGTTACCCTGGGTCTGTACACTCTTCTCTGTTTCCTCACTGTGGGTTGCTCAGCAGTATTCACAATGGCACCATCCTCAGCATCTTGCACATGTCGCCTTATAATAGCAATGGCAGCCCCTAAGATTCTTTTATCTCAGTTAAGCTTTTTAAGTTTTCACATCACTTTGTAGACTGCAGTGTTGCAGTGTTTCTGAGAAATACATGGGGGAATATTGTTTGCACAGTTTTAAATGCTGGGCTGGGCTAGGCTAGTGTACTGCCTGTGTAATTGGCTGATTCTAATTGATTTCACCTGGCAGATCTGCTAGTTCTCCTTGGTGAACTTCCTACTACTTCCTTTCCTTCCTTTTCCCATTTCTGTTTCCACAGGGGGCAGCAGCACGCAAACAAGTGCAAACACACGCACACGAGCGCACACACACACACACACACAGGCTTACACAGGCTTACACGGGCTCAGGTGGGTGCACAGTCATGCATACATGCTTAGACAGCCTTACACAGGCTTACATGGGTGCACACACATGCACACAGGTTTAGAACGGTTTACAGGCGCGCACACGCGCACACACAGTGTATGCAGCTTTGCAAGAAACTTCAGTGATAACCACGGTGTACACCTTCGGTTTCTGGGTTTCAGTTTAGACAACGGTAGACACGCCTCTTATAGTCTTGAGTAACTCACTGCAAACACATGCCACTCTGCTCCAATAAGCTTAAAGTCTTTTTGATACATACCCCCTCATGATGTCACCTATCTTCTACTCTGTTACTCCCCTAATCCTACTCTTACACTCTACAGACATGGTTTACATGGCAGGGAAATTTGGGATTCACTATCCTTATGCTCATTTGCATAGTATTGCCTACTAATGCTTGGTTACATCTCTCAGACTGAGCTTCCCCCCTTAGCAACCACTACTCAGTAGCCATGTTGTCTTCAGCCTGCCATTCACCTGCATGGCAGGTGAATATTTTGAATAAAATCCCTATCTGTGGCTTTTATTTTTTGTTTTTAGGGTTTTTAGAGTGCCACACGTTTGCAGGGCACTACGCTTAAACATCGGAGATTGAGGGAAAAAAAATGTATTATTTTATTATTTTGCAACGGATAAAAATGCCAATGGCCATATATCTGGCCATTGGCATGCTTCCTCAAATGGATGCAACCTTTATTTGGAGCTGTCATAGCTCCGTTTTGCTATTTGCAGAACGGTACTTAGTTGCCAACCAAGTACATTTCTACAAATAACACTACTCTTACTCAGACAGGTTAGTGTTTCCTGGATCTCAAATT
>NC_056745.1:1536190375-1536315375 GCF_019279795.1 Protopterus annectens | reverse complement strand
AGCCCTAAAGTCCGTGTAATTGACCAGCTAAAACGTCTCTTACACGGAGTGGGCGTGGATATGCTAATCACCTCACTTGCAGCTGAATAGCATGCAAATGAGGTAGATTAGCGATCCAGGAAGCCCAAAGCAGCCAGTGTAAGAGCCGTTTTAGCTGCAGAATGTACTCAGTTGACAACTGAGTACGTTTCTGCAAAAACCACAACGGAGCCATGTCAGCTCCAAATAAAGGGTGCATATGTGTCAGGCAGCATGCCAATGGCCAAATATGTGGCCATTGGCAAGGTACCCCAATGCAAATATGAAAAATAAATATTTTTTTTGGCGATCGCCGGTGTTTAAACGCAGCACAGCCCCGCGCAAATGGGCTGCGCTATATAAAACATAAAAACGAAGGTTATAAACCCACAAATGTGGGTTTTATGCAATACATGGATTTACAATGCAGTGACCAGCAGACCAAAAACAACATGGCCACCATGTAGTGGTTGCTAAGGGGGGAAGCTGAGTCTAAGACATGTAACTAAGCATTAGTAGGCAATCTGATGCAAATGAGTGTTAGGATACTGAATTCCACTGTCACATAGCAAATGAGCACATTCTGAGTAGTGTAAGAGATACATAAGGGGGAGGAACAGAGTAGGAGATAGGTGACATCACAGGGGGGAATGGCAGAAAGAAATGCAGTTCATTGGAGGTCAGAGTTGCATGACAGATGTCAGACACATATCATGGAAAGAGGAGTGCCATGACATAAGCATGGGAAAGTCAAGAAATGGAAGGTGTACACTGTTGCCTACACCAAAGTTTCTTACTGGGCGTGCATGCGCACGTGTGCGCGCCATGAAGTGCGAGTAGGACAGTGTGCGCGTGTGTAAGGCAGACTGAGCATGTGGGAGCGTGTTGGGAGATGTTTAACACTGTTTGCGCTTGTGTGCGCGCGTTTAAACCCGAATAAGCAGATTCTGAACCGTGTAAGCATGTGTGCACGCGTGTAGGCCACTGTGAGCGTGTTTCTGCTGGTATGCACGCTGCTCCCCCCTGAGGAAACATAAAGGAAAAAGGAAGCAACTGAATTAGTAGGAAGCTAGCAGGGAATACTGCTGGAATTAGCAGGTGAAAACAATTAGAAGCAGGCAATTAGACAGGCAGAATAGTAGCTCAGCCCAACACTTAAAACTCTGCAAACAGCAGTGCAAAATGTTTCTCTCAAGAGACACTGAAAGACAGGAGTAAGCTATTAGAAGTGAAAACTGAAAAAGCTGAACTCAGAGCAGAAATGTTAGGGCTGCCATAGCTGTCATAATGAGACATACGCGACTTGCTGAGGGTGGTGACAATGCAGATGGTGCCAGACAACCCACAGTGAGGAGACGGAGAAGAGTGTACAGGCCCAGGTTTACCTACCACGGATTACATGAGCTGGAGATAGTAGAGCGCTATAGAGTGGACAAAGAGCTCCTGCAGCAAATAGTGGAGCTGTGCAGACCACGCCTCACACACAGAACCAACAGTGGGGAACCCATCCCAGTGGAAACTAAGGTATGTGTTGGCCTAAAAATACTAGCAACAGGTACCTTCCAGAGACCAACTGGTGATATGATGGGGATATCACAGGAATCAGCCTCCAGGGTACTGCACCAGTTCCTGGATGCCATGTCAGCACATGTCGGTGATCATGTATATTTCCCCAATGCCCGTGAGGTATTGGCCAGCAATATGCATCTCTTCCAGCAAATAGCGGAATACCCTGAGGTAGTGGGTGCAATAGACTGCACGCACATACGCAGCAAAGCACCAGCCGGTGAGTGGGGTAGGGCCTACATTAACCACAAGGACTTCCCCTCCATCAACTGCCAGGTCGTGTGTGATGCCCAGGGCATAATAATGAATGTGTGTGCTGGCTGCCCTGGGAGCTACCATGATTCCCACATCTGGCATTTGACACAGCTGTACCAGACATTTGCCAATGGGGACATCCCACACGGACACCTAGTGGGGGATGCAGGTTATGCACTGGAGCCGTGGCTGATGACACCCATCAGAAACGCACACACACCTGAACAGGAATGCCATAATGAGGCACACGCACAAACACGTAATGTAATAGAGCGTTAGAGCGTGTGTTTGGGCTGCTCAAGTCACGGTTCCGGTGTCTGGACACATCTGGTGGAGCCTTGCAGTACACACCAACTACATGTACCCAAATTGTCATGGTATGTGCTATGCTACATAATATGATCTTGCGAAAACAGCTGCAGCAGGACCAGCATAGTTCTGGGCCAAACAGCCCCCCACCATTGCCAAGGCCATCACAGGCAGAGCGTGACTCGGAGGAGGAACAACCTGAGCCTGCCTCAGTAGGCAGAAGGAGGCGTGCCCAGTATGCCCTGGCCTTGGCAAAGAGGCAACGCATAGCACATACACTGGCTCAGTAGGAACCGTGGGAATGATACCCCCTCTGACTCACTCAAATAATAACAGGGATGCCTAAAATGACATGACCTGCTCACAAACATGTACAGGGAGTGTAATATGTGCATCCGACAGAGGCAGCCCTGCAGACTCTTGAGAGTTTGAACACTTGCTTGTCGATTCCTGAGGTAAAAATGTACTATTAGAATGATGCCGATGCTTAGGTGTCAGATTATGGAATTCACACTTTCTCACTGTAGTGCAATCTTGGAGATGGCATATATAATTAGCAGGGTGGTATGGTAGCTTGCCCCTGCAAAAGTAGTTTTGTTTTACTTCAAATCTTTCTGATTTAAGTATTGTGTATCAAGATTTGTGATTCAAACTGTTAAGGTGTATGTTTTAGCATGTGAACTGCTGATGGCATGGAAGTCTGTTATACATTCATATATATCTGGTCGACTTCACTTTATTGACTTACCATATAATTGAAACTGAAAACAATGAGATGAAAACATTGAAATCGTACAGCAATGAAGGTTTACAATACAGAAATGCATAATACCAAAAAACCACCTGCGGACGTTACACACCACTTTTTTTTTGGTAAACTGGGTACTTTTGAATGGAGATGACAGTACAGTGAGGGTCGGAAATTTACCTTTTTCCACACTGTAGTCTGCTCTCAGAGTTGGTAGATATAATTTTCAGGAGGTGTAGGGGTGCATTGTGGCTTGACCCCTGCAAAAACATAAGAAAGGTAGATTTTTCTATTCATATTATGTGTTTCAAATGGATAGGAAGTAGTTAAATTATTTACTTACAATCATTCTGGAGATATTTATGAAGTTTGAAAGTACAGTATATGCCTTGATTTAAAGGCGAATGTCACTTTCAAGAGATGCCCTTTGTTTAATAGTGGGTGATGTGATGGACTTTATTAAAACTATAGCAACATTTTTTAACATGTGAAAATGTAACTTTTAGTACAAATAGACATCTCTCCCTTTAAAAGTACTCGGTCATTCATGGGAAGTTATGCAGTATTCACTCAGCAGTTTTCAGCTGATAATTGTTTTATGAAAGAAATGAAGATGTTGTTCTGTTTGTCTTCACAAGAGTGTGTAGGGTGTCAGGAGTGGTGTGTAACATCTGCAGGTGTTTTTGGCATTATGCATTTTGATATTGTAAACTTTCTTTGTTGTATAATTTTGATGTTTTAGATCTGGTAGTTTTCAGTTTTGGTTCTATAGTAATTTAATAAAGTAAAGTAGACCTATATATATATATATATATATATATATATATATATATATATATATATATATATATAAAATATATATATATATATATATATATATATATATATATATATATATATATATATATATATATATATATATTATATAGTATATATATATATATATATATATATATATAAATATCTACTGCAAACAAAACAAAGTATAAAAATGTTAAATAAAATCAAAGAGTTCAATACACAGGAGGTTCAGGTTCAAAAGTTTACTAGTGTACACCAGGAGGCAGCAAGCGTGCAAGTACAGAAGTTTGTCTTACATGAAACAGGAAGTATACAATTTTATATAGTCTTTACATTAAAGCTGTGCCCACCTTACTGACGTGGTATGTCAGGGCATCTACATCACTCTACACTTACAATGTTCTATTCATTGATCTATGCTGATGCTATATATTTTAAAAAGTTTTCCTCTGGTAACTGACCTTGCTCTCCACCTGGTCAGACATAATGGGCAGGATTCATGAAGGCTTGCAGTCTAAAGAGTAGTGTAAGACTCCATGCAGCCTTAGCGATCCAGGAACAGCCCTAAAGTCCGTGTAATTGACCAGCTAAGCGTCTCTTACACGGAGTGGCGTGGATATGCTAATCACCTCACTTGCAGCTGAATAGCATGCAAATGAGGTAGATTAGCGATCCAGGAAGCCCAAAGCAGCCAGTGTAAGAGCGTTTTAACTGCAGAATGTACTCAGTTGACAACTGAGTGCGTTTCTCTAAAAACCACAAGCAGACCATGTCAGCTCAAATAAAGGGTGCATATGTGTCAGGCAGCATGCCAATGGCCAAATATGGCCATTGGCAAGGTACCCCAATGCAAATATGAAAAATAAATATTTTTAGCGTCTTGGGTGTTTAAGCAGCACAGCCCAGCATAATGGGCTGCGCTATATAAACATAAAAACGAAGGTTATAAACCCACAAATGTGGGTTTTATGCAATACATGGATTTACAATGCAGTGACCAGCAGACCAAAAACAACATGGCCACCATGTAGTGGTTTGCTAAGGGAAGCTGAGTCTAAGACATGTAACTAAGCATTAGTAGGCAATCTGACAGTGCAAATGAGTGTTAGGATACTGAATTCCACTGTCACATAGCAAATGAGCACATTCTGAGTAGTGTAAGAGATACATAAGGGGGAGGAACAGAGTAGGAGATAGGTGACATCACAGGGGGGAATGGCAGAAAGAAATGCAGTTCATTGGAGGTCAGAGTTGCATGACAGATGTCAGACACATATCATGGAAAGAGGAGTGCCATGACATAAGCATGGGAAAGTCAAGAAATGGAAGGTGTACACTGTTGCCTACACCAAAGTTTCTTGCTGAAGTGCATGCTTGCGTGTCGCGCCATGAATCGTGAGTAGGACGGTGTCTTGGCGTGTGTAAGGCAGACTGAGCATGTGGGGCGTGTTGGGAGATGTTTAACACTGTTTTGCGGCATGTGCAGCGTTTAAACCGAATAAGCAGATTCTGAACCGTGTAAGCATGTGTGCAGCGTGTAGGCCACTGTGGCGTGTTTCTGCTGGTATGCACGCTGCTCCCCCCTGAGGAAACATAAAGGAAAAAGGAAGCAACTGAATTAGTAGGAAGCTAGCAGGGAATACTGCTGGAATTAGCAGGTGAAAACAATTAGAAGCAGGCAATTAGACAGGCAGAATAGTAGCTCAGCCCAACACTTAAAACTCTGCAAACAGCAGTGCAAAATGTTTCTCTCAAGAGACACTGAAAGACAGGAGTAAGCTATTAGAAGTGAAAACTGAAAAAGCTGAACTCAGAGCAGAAATGTTAGGGCTGCCATAGCTGTCATAATGAGACATCCGCGACTTGCTGAGGGTGGTGACAATGCAGATGGTGCCAGACAACCCACAGTGAGGAGACGGAGAAGAGTGTACAGGCCCAGGTTTACCTACCACGGATTACATGAGCTGGAGATAGTAGAGCGCTATAGAGTGGACAAAGAGCTCCTGCAACCGCAAATAGTGGAGCTGTGCAGACCACGCCTCACACACAGAACCAACAGTGGGGAACCCATCCCAGTGGAAACTAAGGTATGTGTTGGCCTAAAAATACTAGCAACAGGTACCTTCCAGAGACCAACTGGTGATATGATGGGGATATCACAGGAATCAGCCTCCAGGGTACTGCACCAGTTCCTGGATGCCATGTCAGCACATGTCGGTGATCATGTATATTTCCCCAATGCCCGTGAGGTATTGGCCAGCAATATCATCTCTTCCAGCAAATGGCGGAATACCTGAGGTAGTGGGTGCAATAGACTGCCTTTTATGCTCAAAAGCACCAGCGGTGAGTGGGGTAGGGCCTACATTAACCACAGGACTTCCCCTCCATCAACTGCCAGGTCGTGTGTGATGCCCAGGGCATAATAATGAATGTGTGTGCTGGCTGCCCTGGGAGCTACCATGATTCCCACATCTGGCATTTGACACAGCTGTACCAGACATTTGCCAATGGGGACATCCCACCACGGACACCTAGTGGGGATGCAGGTTATGCACTGGAGCCGTGGCTGATGACACCCATCAAGCACACACACCTGAACAGGAATGCCATAATGAGGCACTGCGCACAAACACGTAATGTAATAGGCGTTAGGCGTGTGTTTGGGCTACTCAAGTCACGGTTCCGGTGTCTGGACACATCTGGTGGAGCCTTGCAGTACACACCAACTACATGTACCCAAATTGTCATGGTATGTGCTATGCTACATAATATGATCTTGAAAACAACTGCAGCAGGACCAGCATAGTTCTGGGCCAAACAGCCCCACCATTGCCAAGGCCATCACAGGCAGAGCGTGACTCGGAGGAGGAACAACCTCCACCTGCCGCAGTAGTGAGATGAAGGCCTGCCCACAATGCCCTGGCCTTGGCAAAGAGGCAACGAATAGCACATACACTGGCTCAGTAGGAACCGTGGGAATGATACCCCCTCTGACTCACTCAAATAATAACAGGGATGCCTAAAATGACATGACCTGCTCACAAACATGTACAGGGAGTGTAATATGTGCATCCGACAGAAACAGCTCTGCAGCAGCAGCTGAGGCATGAATGCCATGTGTTAAGTAATGTAACACCATGTACTATATGCACACCTGAGGACCGTGACTAACATCCTACCCTCACCAAGCATGATGCCACAATATGACATTGAGATGATCAATTGCAATAATTGGCTGAAGTATTGCAGTTAGTCAAAGGGGATCGATTGTGAGCCAGCCTGGGATGACATGCTGAGCATGACATGATGCTCCACCTGCTAGGACTGGCGTGCACCTATCAGTGCAGGTCGTATGGATACTGGCAAAGGCTGTTGTTACCCACAGCATGCCCTGAATAGGTGAGGCTCAAAACACAAACCTACCTCCATAGGTATCAGAAGGGATAAGAACCTAGATGTAATGCTACCCAATGCCAGAAGTCTAAACAGCAAGATGCATGCAGTCTAAACTCATCCAGTATGGAGAATGTTGATATCTGTGCTGTAACAGAAAACTGGGTCAAGGCTCACAACAGCACCCTAACACTACCAGGTTACACCTCATACTGTGCTGTACAGCCTCAAAACATGGAACAAGCTACAAAAGGAGGGCGACTAGCAATAATTGTCAAGGATAACCACACCCCCATGTTGGTACCACAACAAGAAGCAGCATGGACTAGCCATGGTCAAATAACAGTGGCTAAAACTGCCCCCCAGTTTATAGCCTGCTACAGACTACCGTCCCAACACCAGGAACTGCACCTGGCCTATGTTGGAATACATGAATATATCAAGTCCTCCAAACCACATTATATTGGGTGACTGAAAATACCCAGACATAGACTGGGAGCATTATACTAGCTCCAACACTGTAGGACAAAAGTTCATAGAATCCATAAACCAAAATGCCCAGGAACAAAGTACCACTCCCACAAGAGGGGTAAGCATACTGGATGTGATAATCAGCAACATGGGTACTGGATGGTAAGATGAGAAGTGTATCGCTCACTGGTAAGACCAGACCATAGAGTAATCACACTGGATATACACATCCTGACCACAGTCCCTGGCCAGAAAACCACAGTGAAAAAATGTGTAAAGCAAAAGTTGCACTCCTCCAAACTGATGTGGAATCCATTAAAGGCCCTGTGCAGGTGCAAAATATGGGCCACACCTCAGAACCTGTTATACAGGCATTCCATGAACACTGCCAGGAATGCTTGGATTATGCAATCCTAAATTAAAACAAGACACAATGCCATACATGCAGGCATCTGGCATGTTGGACACCAACCATAACCAAACCATGCAAGAGATTGAGCAAGCAACTACATGATAGAGCAAACATAAAAAAAAGTAATCACTGATCAGTAGTATGGCAATAAAATATGTCCACACATACAATCCACTAAGGCCAGCTACAACAAGTTGAATCTGTGAATCTTGAGGCAATGTTACACCTGCAAGTACACAGACAACCCTCAACTCCCCAAAATACAAATATATGTGAGAGATGCAACCATCTATCCAAATTGGAGGCTGAGCTCCCTCAACTCAGTACTCCCAAAACTAGTCAGGAGGAGAAGGTAACCACACACCACAAACCCAGTCCCACATAGACCTATCACAACTGCAAACCAAAGACATAAACACAGAAAAACATTCCCAGAGGCCCAAATTACAAACACACCACACCAACAGAGGCCTCCAAAGCAGACACCCAATCAAACAACCTCCAAACATAGCACATGCAACACATAGTACACAAAGCTGGTGTGCCAAACAGTCACAGGCCAGAAGGAGAAACAACATGCCTGATACAGTTGTAATAGGTGACTCCATAGTGAGACACGCTGCTGTCCCGCACACCAGACTGAACAAGGGAAAGTGTACAGTAAGCTGCCTGTAGGCTGCTACAATACGCCACATAACACAAGTATGCAGGTCACCCCAAAGCAAGCAGAAATATGATGCAGTCATAGTCCATGCTGGTGTGAATGACCTGAGATGTACCTCCCCAGACTACATGAAAAGAGACATAGATGAGCTCTCCGATTATGTATTCCAGGCCGGTATGACACTGACCTTTTGCAGCATCCTACCCTCACCAAGAATAATGCCACAGTACAAACACGGAATGATCAGTTATAACAAGTGGCACAATTACTGGTGTCATTCCAAGGTGATCCAATGTCTGTCTGCATGGGATGTCATGCTTGACAAGCCACGCAGCTGTTCCAGGGATGGCTTGCACCTGTTACCCCTGGGTGTCTGGATATTGGATAAGGCTTTTGCCACCTCCATAGAGCCTTTCGTAGGCAAGGCTGAAAAGACTAACCCACCACCCTACAAAACATAAGTGGAAAGAAACATAAGGGTAATGCTCACCAATGCCAGATGTGTAAACCTCAATATGCATGCTCCTGAGGCTCTCCCCAGTATGGAGAACATTGATGTCTGTGCAGTGACAGAAACCTGCTGCAAGCCTCCTGACAGCACACCAGCACTACCAGGTTATACCACATATCATGCGTTATGGCCCCAAAACCTGGAAAAAAACATAAAAGGAGGGTGAGTATCCATATTCCGCACAGACACCCATACGTCCAGGTAAATGACAATGCACAAGGCATTGGAGTCAACCCATGTGCAACTAACCGTAGGCAAGACTGCTGTACAGTCTGTAGCATGCTACAGACCACACTCTCACACACAGGAACCCCACCCAGCCGTCCTGAAGACACTGGACAGTATGAATGTCCCACCAAATACCAAACAAGGTACTCACAAATTACCACATAGGTGGTAAACCATTATGTATGGAAGGAGTAATCAGGGACCTAGGGACACAAGTGGACAGTAACCTGTTATGTGACACTCACATTGCCAATGTGGCTAGGAAGACTGTCTATATTGGACACCGTATCATGAAAGGATTCACATCTATGTCAACAGAGGTCATTGTGCCCCTATACTGTTCTCTTATCAGACCCATAATCTAGTACAATGCCTCATTTGGGATGTACCTTACCTGACACTTGCAGCAGTTAGAAAGACCTCAAAGGTACCTCACCAAGAGGATAAAGGGTCTCAAATATATGTCATATGCTGCCTGGCTGTAGACACCCCAGCTGAATGCAGTCACATACTGCCTACACAGAGGCATTGTATGTCTGTTGTACAAGGCCATGTCCAACACAGGAGTAATGGACATGCTCCACCCCAGAAAACTCAAAGCCATTGGAGCTGTGAGAGTGAGAGATGTCAACCTCAACACATAATGAAATAGGATGTGCTGGAGGTGCAGATACATAACCCAGAGGCTCCCCACTCCCTGGAACAGAATCCCACTCCATGTTAGGCAGAGCCCCTCACTGACACTCTTCAACAGGAATCTTGCTAAGTGGATGGATGATCGTAGATTTACACTGGGGGTCTTCACTGTGCCACATCCAGACAGAGGCACAGCAAAGCAAATCATAAATGGCCATAATATTCACATAGCAAGGGGTGGTGAAAGCCACACACACTCTGGCTAGGCTTACAAATGCCCTAGGGTGGATAGCCTAGTATGAACCTTTGAACCTATGAAGATACAAATTGTACAGGACACTAAGGATAATCCCAAGGCTTCCACAACTGATGGTAGGAACCGTGTTGGGAATTCACAGATATGCTCTGAATCACACAAATATTACAAACAACATACCAAACACACACACATATTGCCAACATACATCCTGACAGGTGCAGTGCAACCCCCCCCCCCACGCAGAATGCAAAATATCTATCCCAGCAGACTGCTGGCCCCCTGACATTGCAGATGCTGAGGTAACAGCCAGCATCTACAAAGCAAAACACACAGCAGCAATGGTATGAGATGGTGTCCTGGGCTGAGTCCAACATGGACTCCAAGAAGAATGGAATGCCAAATCACACTACTGCTCAATGTCAGCCTAAACACAGGATATGTACCCAAAGAGCAGTGTACAACAACAGTGGTCATTCTCAACAAAGGTGTTGCCTGAATGGATACTGAAAACTACCACCCCAGAATCCTGAGAAGCCTGGTCTGCACAGCTATGGAAAGGATCAGCATGTACCGCAGACATAAAGATATTGGGGACATACTGACACCGGACCCTACCCAGTGTGGCTTTCTTAAGTGCAGATCCTGCCCCTAAACATGTTTGACTCATTTGAAACAGTCATTAAGGTCATTGATGATGGCAATGCGGTCCACACAGCGTAGATGGACCTTGCAAAGGCTTCTATACAATACCCTACGTGTTCATTATAGATATGCTCACCAGCTTAAATATAAACCCCTATGTCAGTAGAGGGGTTGCAAACCAGACAAAGGACAGAAATGACATGGTCAGACATGCTGCAGCCGTGTCAGACTACAAACCAGATATAACTGGCATCCCACAAGGCTTGGTCCTGGGACTGCCCTCGTTTGGTATATATGTCCCATAAGTACAGGCCAACATGGAAGGACTGTGTCTGAACATGTTTGCAGAGGACTACAAACTGCCCACCATATCTGACCCTCCAGCTGACACAAGCATCCCACAAAAGGGCCACATAGAAACAGACAACTGGTACCATAGCCATGTCAGCAAGCTAATTGCAGAAAAGTGTATAGTCAACCCCTGTGGATATACAGTAAGTGCCCACCAATTACCACATAGGTGTTAAACCAGTATGTACTTAACATGTAATGAGAGACCTGGGGACACAAGGTGATATATATTCTGCATTGGACAAACATGTGGCTGTAGTGTTTACAGAAACATACCATATACCCACCTAATCATGAAGGTTGTCAGATCTAGATAAGGGGAGGTCATTGTGGCTCTGCAGTCATCCTTCATCAGAGTTACAATTGACTACAATAGCCCCTGTGGGATGTACCTCAGCAGACACCTCCATCAACTGTAAAGTTCCCAACAGTACCTCACCAGGAGTATCAAAGAGCTTGCACAGATGCCATGTGTTGCCTGATTAAACAAACTGCAGCTACACACACTGCCATACTGCCCACCCAGAGGCAAGCTGTGCCTGATGTATAAAGCCATGTCCAAGCTGGAATCAATAAACATGCTGCACCTTGTACAATCTGAATGGCAGTGAGCTATGCACATGAGAGACCTGAACCCCAGCACTGACATACATAGGACAAGCTGTACTGCATGATCCATAACACAGAAGCCACCCCCACTCATGAGTAAACTCCCAGTACAGACTATCCATAGAGTCACTCATCGATTCTCCTCAAGAGGAATCTTGATGAGTGGATGGGAGATGGTAGGTTTACCCTGGGTATCACTGTTATGTCACAGGTAGACAGAGGCACAGTATACTAACCATGACATGTGTCATGGCAAACTCCACTTACAATGTGTGTCGAAGGACAAACACACTCTCCGACTAGCATTAGAAATAGCCTAGGGCACATCGCTAGTGTTTGCAAATGTACACCTATGTTGTGGAATACACTACCAATGTTGGACAAGCCTGGTTTAAGTAGTTCATATCTGAACATAATGCAACATGGTCAGATGTGCACAACTGGCTCCTAACCAGGCTGTTATGCTCACTATGGAAATGTAAAGCAGTGATAGGACTAAAGCCCAGGATGCTGTCCACCACAGTCAAAGTACTGAACCAGTACACTATACGGTACTACAGCGTTAGGTCAGTATGAAAGGATGTTGACAACTGTATGCAAAGTATCCCATGCAAACCCTGCAGGCACAGTATAATCCCTGTTGTGTTCACACATAAGGCAGTCGGACAGTAACTACACAACATGACACACAACACACAACCATAAACGGGAGATATTTGTTGAAGTTCACACTCATCCACAAATGTGGTGGGCTGCAGAGTTCAACATATGGAAAGCTCACACTGGGCATGCTCACACACTTTGATAAATGAGACATATGTCAGACAACATGCCATGGGAAGGCTGAACTGGGCCTGCTCACACACTTAGGCCAAATCTCAGTTTAGCAGTTGGCCACACATATCTGGTATATATGCGTGTTATTCCAGGAACCAACCACATTACAGCAATCTGCCCAGTGCACACAGTTAAATGACTACAGAGACATATGTGATATAGTGGATCCCTCCCATATGCAAACATCTTCCACAGATACACAAGTTGTTCATACAAACAGGGAATGCTATGGCAATAAAGACCTGCAAACAGTCTATCAGCAACAAATAATGTGCATTTGACAATTAAACATATGGGTGTAGAGGTCAACACTAGGCTGTTTGCCCTAGGGAATGACAGCTTAGCCAGAGTGTGCTTGGCGTCTGCCTCCCCAGTACAGTAGGCTACTGTGCCACTGTAAAGTAGGTCACATAAGGCACTGTGTGAGGCTAGTGTGCTGTGCCTCTGTCAAGCAGGGACACAGTGGAGATCCCAGGGTTTGAATTTGCTAAGCCACAGCCATGTTGTTGGTGTGTGCTGGAAGAGGGTTGCTGAGGACCTCTAACAGTAAGTGGGCGTCAATAACAGACTGAGTGGAGCCTTATCTGCATTGTCTGGACAATTTCACTATCAACACTGTGTCCTGATGATTATGAGGGACTGAAGTGTCATGCTGGTACTGTTCAGAGATGTCCTCCCTCTGTGGGCTACTGCTCTGCAATGTATTAGCTCACTCTGTTGGACACCTCATATATGTCTGGTGTACATCTGACAGGTGTCCTGTTGTGGAGCAGTCATGGGTATATATGGGATAGCATGATCAATGCAAACCTTCCACATGCTCATAGAATGCAATTGTCAAGGATTATGCAGAGTGGCCTGTATACTCCCCAGCATGGGTCCTTTGAAGTCTTCCATCCCAGTCTTCACAAGTGTAAAGTCTGCTTTTGATAAATACAGTTTGTTTGCAGTGACAACCTTGCCTGGGGGTGGGGATGGGATATGGATGGCCAGGGAAAGGTGGGTATGGTCAGATATCAACAATGGTGGTCTACCTCTGGTGTGGAACAGTGAGTACCCATGTTGTAGATGGTCAGGTGCAATATGTATTCCCCCTTGTGGCTGTGGTGAGTGGTTCTGCCATAGCACATGGACTCACAAATTGTAGTGGCTGTAGGGTAATGTTGTAGAGGCCTGAGTAGTTCCCACACACAATATGCCTGTACCTGACGTTAACAACTGGAATGGTGTATGTGAACTCCTGAATATCTTGGCACTGTGCCCAGGGAAGCAAAGTGTGTGTCCTGGATGTGGGACGGGTGGTCAGGACTGGTTGTGTTGTGTGTTACAGGTCCTGTGGTCACGAAGCATGGTATAAAACATAACCTGCCAGTGCGATGTGCATATCTGACCCTGACGTAGGTGGCTGCAAATGCATATATATGCTATCCCCCACCTGACAGGTAGTACTAGATGTACATACCTCTGTAGAAATAATGATGTCAGCACCCTATAAATACTGCAGGTGCAGAACAGATGCCCAGTAATCCGGATAGTGTGCTCTGCTAATGCAACTTCCTCAAGTGTCATAATATAGTTAGGTAGGGGTTTGAATCCTGCAACTGCTCAGTGTGTGTGGGTGGGTGAGTGGGGTTGGTGTGTGTGCAAGTCTGTGTGAGGGAAATGTCCCATTTGCCAACTGGGAAAACACACTACAGGATGCACATTCCCCTTTCTAAACACTGATGATGTCAGCACCCTATAAGTACAGCAGGAGAAGGGAAA
Source organism: Protopterus annectens (assembly GCF_019279795.1). Classification (NCBI taxonomy): domain Eukaryota; kingdom Metazoa; phylum Chordata; order Ceratodontiformes; family Protopteridae; genus Protopterus; species Protopterus annectens. Next base: position 1,536,300,901 of record NC_056745.1, on the reverse strand, counting down.
CCTCCCAGTAATACGAATAGCGCACTCTGCTAATGCGTCCGTCTGAAATGTCATAACGTAGTTAGGTAGGGGGTTGAATCCTGCAAATGCTCAGTGGGTGTGGAGGGGGTTAGTGTGTGTGCAAGTCTGTATGAACGAAATGTCCCTTTTGCCAACTAGGAGAACACACTACAGGATGCACATTCCCCTTTCTAAACACTGATGATGTCAGCACCCTATAAGTACAGCAGGAGAAGGCATACTTCCCAGTAATGCAAACAGCGCGCTCTGCTAATGCATCCATCTCGAGTGTCATAACATAGTTAGGTAGGGGCTTGAATCCTGCAAATGCTCAGTGTGCGTGGAGGGGGTTAGTGTGTGTGCAAATCTGTATGAAAGAATTGTCCCTTTTGCCAACTAGGAGAATACACTACAGGATGCATTCCCCTTTCTAAACACTGATGATGTCAGCACCCTATAAGTACAGCAGGAGAAGGTATGTGGCATGGACAATGACTGAGTCATATGTGTCCATGCCTCTGACTGACCTGTATGCTTGTGTTATGTGGTGGACCATAGTGCCCCACGGGCATATCACTGTGACCTTCACCTTGTCTAGCCTGGTGAGCGTGACCTCACTGTACCGGACAATAAAGGTACCTAACACAACTGTGGCAGGTGTGTTGTCTAGCTGTACAGGCTGTGACTGTTTGGCACACAGGATTTGTGTGCTATGTGTTATGCATGATGTGTTCTGGCATAACGTATGCCTGTGTGCCAGCTGCAGAGGTGTCTGCCGCTCAGGCAGGATGCTATTCTTAGGCTCCACGAATGGCCCAGTGTGTTCACATGCTTGTATTGCTGTCAGTGTAGGTCTACATCAGACTGGTATTGTAGTCACTGTAGTATTTCATGCCACACGACAGGTTATGCCAGTACTGGGTTCAGAGTGCTTAGTCCCCAGTTTGGCTATGTGGTTCCATCTCATACATGTGTTGTACATCCATGTGAAGGGGAGAGGGTTGACTGTGTACATGTGGCAACTGGGACATTGCCACATGACTCACATATTCCACAACTGTACCATAGAGGTGACTGACAACTGAATGCTGCACATGCTACCATAGTATTGTGATTGCCATGGTGATTAACAGCACATAGGGCCAATGGGGAACAAGGTACATAGGTTCATAGGTTCATAGGTTCATACTAGGCTATCTGCCCTAGGGCATTTATAAACCTAGCCAGAATGTGTTTGGCTGTCGCCATCCATTGTAAATATATCTTGCCATGCCCTTTTTCGAGGTTAGTATACTGTGCCTCTGTCTAACAGTGACACAGAAGTGATAACTGGGGTAAACCTACGATGTCCCATCCACTCATCAAGATTCCTCTTGAAGAGAGTCAATGAGGGACTCTGCCTAACCTTGACTGGGATTTTATTCCAGAGTGAAGTGAGCCTCTGGGTTATGAATCTGTCCCTCCAGCATGTCCTATTTATTTCAGTGCTGAGGTTCAAGTCTCTCAAGCGTGTAGCTCTATGGGATTTGGATATTCTCAAGTGCAGCATGCCCATTAAGTCCGGGTTTGACATGGCTTTATACATCAGGCACAGATCGCCTCTGAACAGGTGGTATGCCACTGAGTAGAGCTGGGGTTTCTTTAACCGGTCAGCATATGGCATCTGTTTGAGCCCTTTGATCCTCTTGGTGAGGTACTTTTGAGGTCTTTCCAGTTGCTGCAGGTGTCTGGTAAGGTACATCCCAACAGGGGCATTGTACTCAATTATGGGCCTGATGAGGGATGAGTAAGACGATGTACTCCCCTGATCTAGATGTGAATCCCTTCATGATGAGGTGGGCTATATAAAATGTCTTTCTAACCACTTTGGCCACGTGGTTGTCAAATGAGAGATTGCTATCAACTTGGGTCCCGAGGTCCCTAATTACTTCTTCTGTACTTAATGGATTACCACCTATGTGGTACTTTGTGGGCACTTTGTTTTTGCCAAAGGGATGACTATACACTTTTGCATTCAGCTTGAGGCCATGGCTCTGGCACAAGTTGTCTGTTTCTATGAGGCCCTTTTGGAGGATGCTTGTGTCGGCTGGAGAGTCGATTATGGCGTACAGTTTGCAGTCATCTGCAAATCTGGTCAGCCACAGTCCTTCCATGTTGGCCTGTACCTCCGATAAATATATACCAAACAAGAGAGGTCCCAGGACTGAGCCTTGTGGGACACCACTTGTAACTGGTTTGGAGTCTGGCATGGCTCCAGCAATTCTAACCATGTGGGTTCTGTCCTTGAGCCAGTGTGCAATCCATCTAGTGACATAGGGGCTTATATTTAAGCTGGTGAGCTTCTCTAGAATGCCCGAGTGGGGTATTGTATCGAATTCTTTTGCAAGGTCCAGGTAGGCTGTGTGGACCACCTTCCCCTCGTCAATGGCCTTGGTGACTGTTTCAAAGAAATCAACCAGGTTTGAGAGGCAGGATCTGCCCTTAACAAAGCCAAACTGGGTATGATCCAGTGTCTGTAGGTCCCCAATATCTTTATTTATGAGGTCCATGATGATCCTTTCCATAGCTCTGCAGACCGAGCTAGTCTGGCTTATGGGGCGATAGTGTCCAGGATCCGTTGAGGCACCACCTTTCTGTGGAGGGACCACTTTTGCTGTATGCCACTCTTTGGCCACATATCCTGTAGTAAGGCTGGGATTGAACAGTAGTTTTATGTTTGGTTGTAGCTCTTCTTGGAGTTCATGTAGGACACAGCCCGGGACACTGTCTGGTCCCATTGATGCAGTGTTTATTGCTTTGGAGGGCGGCTCTTACCTGAGCATCTGAGATGTCAGGGGGGCAGCACTCTGCTGGGATAAATATTTGCCCTTTCGGTGTGGAGGGGGGGGAGAAGTTTGCGCTGAACCTGTCAGCTAGAATGCTGGCAATGTCTGTGGGTTTGGTGTTTCTATTGACATTTTGGACTACCTCTGAGCATATTTGGGAATTACCACCCAGGTTCCTAACATAACTAAAGAAAGCCTTGTGATTATCCTTAGTGTCCTGTGCAATTTTCTCTCGAAGCTGGCCTTAGACAATCTTATGAGTGCCCGTAGTTATTTGCTAATACTGATCAGTGATGCCTTCCCTTTTTGGGATTTTGCTGTATCATTTATTAGCTTCCTCCTTCTATTGTGTAGTTTGTTTATGGCTGGGGTCCACCAGACAAGACGTCTGCCTTTGGAGGATTGGGTCTTGGTTTTATTCGGGATCGCATAATCCATGCATTCCTGAAGGTGTCCATAGAATGCGTTTATAGAGGAATCTGCGGTCTGATCTGTAGTTTCCACAGGCCCGGGGGCTTTGAAGGTTTCCACCTCAGTTTTGAGGAGTGTGAATTTGCTTTAGAGAAGTTGTTCACTGTGGTTTTCTGGGCAGGGGGTGGGGTCGGGATGTGAATATCCAGTGAGATTAGTTTATGGTCTGATCTTACCAGTGAGGGATACACTTCTGGTCTGGAGCATAGAGTCCCCATGTTGGTGATGATCAGGTCCAGTATGTTTCCCCTTCTTGTGGGAGTGGTAACAAATTGTTCCATAGCATTTGAGCTCATATATTCTAGGAATCTTTGGGCTAGGGTGTTGGAGCTAGAGTCATGCTCCCAGTCTATGTTTGGGTAGTTGAAGTCGCCCAATATAATGGTGTTTGGAGAGACCTTCATATTTTCCACTGTTCTCAGGAAGGCCGAGTGCAGTTCTTGGGTTTGGGAGGGTGGTCTGTAGCAGGCTATAACCTGGAAGGCAGTTTCACCCATTGTTAGTTGCACATGGATAGTCTCTGATGCTTGGTGCTTTGCCACCAACCTGGCGGTGTGGGTATCTTTGATGAATATCAATACTTCCCCCTCCTTTTGTGGTTCGTTCCACGTTTTGGGGCTGAAAAGCATGGTATGAGGTATAACCTGGTAGTGCTGGGGTGCTCTCAGTAGCCCTGAACCGGGCATCTGTTACTGCACAGATATCGATGTTCTCCATGCTAAGGAGAGTTTCGAGTGCATGCATCTTGAGGTTTAGACTTCTGGCGTTGGGTAGCATTACTCTTAGTTTCTTATCCCTTGTGATACCTATGAAGGTGGGTTTGTCATTTGAGCCTTGCCTAACAAAGGCACTATGAGGGTAGCAAGAGCCTTTGCCAATATCCGAAAGCCCAGGGGTGACAGGTGCAAGCCGTCCCTAGCGAAGCAGGTGGTTCAACAGAAGATGAATATGTGAGGGTGTAGTGCCTGTGATTAGTTAGCAGTATCATATATGACTGTTAACGTGGACAAATGCCAGGTAAGTCATATGCAATGTGTCACAGGCAACGTACATGTGAACAGGACAAACAGTGACATTCTGTCAAGTGAGACATGGACATACATATAGTAAGCTATGCAGATGTCACTAGGAGTCCACAGAAGCTCTGTAACTATGCATTGCAGGTGGGATCAGTATTCCAGGGTAATTGCAAGCAAACATGCATGCAAGAAAAGCTACAGTAAGCAGGGCTGCATGTAGTCCATTGTACAACAAAAAAGCTGTACCACTTACAGTAGGTAACACTGCAAATATGCAGGCACTATGCACATGTACATGGAAATACACAGGTCAGATGGCTAGGGTCCAGTCTCAGCTCACACAAGTGTACAGACCATGTACTGTCAGGATGTACAATAACTGGATGGAAACCCATGTGCTCATACCTGCAGTAATACACATGTCAAATAACAGACACTGAGCCTTCACTCAGTGGTTCCATACTTAGTAGGATGTATGCTACCTGGCCTTCCACCACAGTATCCCTGACATGTATGGGGACTCTCCCTCCTGTGACAGTTAGTTTTGTGTGTTGGGGCTGTCTAGCATGGTATGAGATGTGAGCTTGCAGTGCTAGGGTGCTCCTGTGTGTCCTGTACCAGTCGTGTAGTACTGCACACATATCAACATCCTCAAACATCCGCATTGCAGAGTCCAGTGTGGGCAACATGCCACTTGCAGTTTACATGTCCATCATTGCGTATTAATACTTTCATTACCTTATCCCCTGTGCTATCTATGTATGTAGCCTACTGTTGACATCCTTACCACCAGTATGCCAACATGTGCAGATGATACACTATGGTACTTACCATGGGTGTAGACAACAGTACATGACAATCATACCCTTACTGCATCAGGCATGCTGTGATATACCCACAATTATCTCAGCACACAGTACTGTTAACAACATGATACTATTACTACACATCTATGTAGTCACCCTGTGCATCAGCAACATGTTAACCTGTACCTGCACTGATGTTACAGATTGCAGGATTTGGCACAGTTTCATCATATGCACAGGGTGTGAACTTGGTATGCCTGAGTCAGCCACCGATACCACCGATTGACATGTATGTGTATATGTGTTGGTGAGGGACAGCAGTACAAGGTGGGGCAATGTTGATGCAGTGTGTGCGTGTCACGGTAGCCCTAGGTGTTGTCAATTCGCATGTGTGTATGGATGCACACAGTTCCACCTCATGGCTGCCATATACTGGTGTTTGTGGACAGCCACAGACTGTACCTGCCAGGTCATACAGATCAGTGTCTCTGGCCATGGACATAGTACCTGTGCCTTGCAGGGGTGCTACGGACCATATCCGGTACCAACCCAGACTGGGTACTGTCATCAGAAGCAGGTGTTCGTTGACTGGACACAGATCCCTGTCAGGCCTGGCCAGAGCCACGTGCACGTGGTCTCTGGGGCGGTCTGATGACAGCACAGACCCAGCATTGCTGGGGCTGCTGCTGGCACTATGGGGGCGGCCGCGGCCCTGTTGTCATCCGCGATGACTGCCAGCTGCTGCTGTTGCTGGCATACGCCCACATCGACGCCTCAACCGTCCACCATCGCCCTGGCTCATGGACATGTAGTTGTGGAACCGGTCTAATATGTCCCCACAATGTCTGTCTATAATATCAGTGAATTTATGGATGGCAGCCACAATGTCACGCATACTGTCAGTCATGGCTGTGCAACATGCTGTCAGCTCCCTCAGACCCTGTCTGGTGTACCGTTCCATACGTGACTGTGCCTGCATGACAGCCCGAAATATAGCTGAGGTTGTAAGACCTCTGTGGGCACGTCTGACAGGGGCAGTACGCCCACGGATGCTCCCACGAGAACCCCTGGAAATCTGAATGTATGGTACCATCTCAGGGCCATGCCCATGGCTGCTGTGTGGGGAGGCATGTGCCACAGATACCACATAACCCCAGCGGTCAATGCCCACTGTATGCTGTCCATCACCTAGGGACATTGGTGACAAAGGGTGTATTGGCAGGATAACTGTGCGCATTGATGGGGTTGACAGCTGTGTACTGTCAATCGGCTGACCAATGATGGACCCTGGCATACCTTCCTGTGCCATTACACAGATGTCATCATTATCAGTACCCATGGCACCAGATTCAGGTTCCCTGCTGCATGACACCAGAGCAGCACCAGAACCTGTGGGAGGGAAACAGGAAACACAGTTTACAATGTCTACACAATATTACCATTGATGCACACATCCACACATGCACAGGTCCAGACATGCACACATGCACACATGCACAGGTGCACAGGTGCACACATGCACACATGCACACATGCACAGGTGCACACATGCACACACATGCACAGGTGCACACATGCACACATGCACAGGTGCACACATGCACACATGTGCACATGCACAAATGCACACATGCACTGGTGCACACATGCACACATGCACGCATGCACACGTGCACACATGCACACATGCACACATGCACACGTGCACACATGCACTCATGCACAGGTGCACACATGCACACATGCACACATGTACAGGTGCACGCATGCACACATGCACACGTACACATGCACACAGTTGCACACAGTTGTGCACTACTCAGTATGTGTGATATCAACACACAGGCACAGACACACCTGCATGCATACACAGAGCACTACTAAGTGAGCCTAATATTACTATTACTATCAAGACTAGTAAAGGTATTGTTAATATACACTCACCAGCATGGATAGGCTGCATTGCTGTTACACCGGAGGGGCCTGCAGAAGTGAGGAAACTAATGTCAGTGGGCACAACTGTACCATTGTTACTGAGTATGATACAGGTCAGTAGTACAACAGTTGTCTTTCACAGGTCAGCTGCTGATATTGAGGATATCACACTTGCACATTAAATACTATGATGACAGCTACAAACCAAGGACACACCTCACACATGCATTAACTACCAGTGTACACAACAGTCAACTATACTTATGGCATATTACCTGCACGCTCATAGTCTTGCTGCTGCGTGGCTCCAGCCTCCATCATAATGCATGTCTGCTGCTGTTGTTGTTGCTGGCGGACTGGAGCCACTACACTCATGAGTAGTCCCTCCAGTCTGGTGAGTGGGGGATGTGTAGCCACCCCACCACCTGTGGCGACCTGTTGCCTGTGGATATCCGACGCACGCTGATGGACATTTCTGATTAAATCACTGCAGTGATGTCGTACCTGCTCATATGTCCTATTATGCGTGCCTATGTCATTTACCCAACGGACCAGGTCTTGCCACAGTGCAGCCCTCTCCTGCTGATTCTGGCTGGTGTGAGAAAAGAGTATTGCATAATCCCGCGCCAGGCTCTGGTGTATCTCCTCATCCTCAGCTGTGGAGTAAGCTGGATTTCGCGGGTGAGCCATGTTCCTGAAAAAGAAAATAACCTGATATCAGCAATATATGTCAGCAGAATTTGGCACACATACTACACATGCTACTCGACTGTTATGATACAACATATCTCACATATATAGCATCTGTCTGTCTATTGGTGGATACACATGTAAATGGCCAGGTATCAGTGCTCAGCCAGCAACTGTGCAACAGTACCTGGCACACTCCATACGACATACTACCAAACCCCAACCGTCAGAACACTGATTCTCCAGAGCACCTCCTCACTCTGGGGGTTTGTATCTAGGAACTGTATGGCCTACATCATCAACTACTGTGAGCTGACCACAAACTAATTGCCCTGGATATACATATCCCACCTCCACCACCAGCACAAACAACTATAGTGAATAACATTGCAAATGCAAACTTTACACTTTGTAACAGTGACATGGTATCCTTTCAGCCCACTGGGCCAGTGGAAGACACAACCCACAATGCTGACCCCTACATAAATGCTTTCTACGGACATCTCCGAGAATGCATGGATCATGCAATCCCATATATGACCAAGACACTCTCCACAAAGGGACAGCATCCTGTCTGGTGGACCCCAGCCATAGACAGATTGTATTACAAAAGATGGAAGCTACTGCAAGACAGAGCATAATTCCATAAAGGGAAGGCATGTCTGAGCAGCACTAGTAAGGATCTATTTTCCCTCATACAAACATCCATGGGCAACTTTGAGAGGGAAATCAAGAGGGACACTACGGATAACCAGAAGTCCTTCTTCAGTTATGTTAGCAACCTGGTCAGAATCCCTCCACTATGCTCATAGTTAGTACACAACAACAAATAATTCACTGAAACCACAGATATTGACAACATTGTGGCAGACAGGTTCAGTGCAGGTGTCACCCCTCCCTCTCCCCCAAAATAAGACATAGTTATCCCAGCTGACTGTAACCTCTCTGTCATCACAGATGTCTAGGTGAGAGCCGCCCTTAGGAAAGCAGAATACACGACATGACTGGGACCTGATGGTATCCCCAGTTGCATGCAACATGAACTCCGACAGGAGCTAAACACACATATAGAAGTGCTATGTAACACTAGCCTGACTACAGGATATGTACCTGTATACTGGCGCACAGCAGCAGTGGTTCCACTCCACGAAGGAGGCACCTCAACATACCAATACAATACAACACAATACAATATATTACAATACAATACTATACAATATGCTATTGCCCCTGGGACTACAGCAGCATACTGTTCTGCTACCCTGACCATTGTGACACATGTGGTGTGATGGTACCTGCTGCTGTCACACAGTTACACAGGGTGACTCATATGGCATATTACCTATCTGTCTAACATTCAGCAGGGGTATGTGTGACATGTACTCATGGGGAGTCTTGCTTCTTAACACTGTGTGGTTTATTGCAGGGTATGTCTTATCTGTGGGTAGGAACCTTTACCTCCACATGTGCTCTCTATTGCAGTGGCATGGACGACACATAGCAGTCATTTAGGTTGTAGATGGTGTGAGGTGTTACTATGGTTGTTGGACATCTGTCATGGGTGTGACTTACGTATGTAAATCCAGGAGTGGTAACCCCTATGTGGGTAGTATGTGTGTACTCTGTGGTGTTGTCAGTCACTGCGCATTGGTAATGTGTTTGAGTGCATTGCCACAGTGTTGCACATGTCACTGTGTCCTTCTCCATATCTGTAGCTGTCATGTGAGGTACATACCATGGCAGCCATTATGTGGTGTGGAGGGGTACACTGACCTACATGTCCATAGCTGACACACCATGTCTGCTGACACATACCATGTGCAGGTATTCCAGGAATAGTGTGCCACTGTGAATATCATTGGGGGGACTATTGTACACATTTATGACCCTGTTCACCCCTGACACATGCAGTGGTGGGCAGCCAATCACTTATCTGGTGGTTACTGGTGTAGGTGATCTGAAATGGGGTATGGTACTCCAGTTTTGACACTGGTGTTCACTCTATGCCTTTGTCACCAGGCACCTGTTGCAATACATCTGTACACATGTGCCTCACTCAGAATATATATACATCTCTCTCTCTCTCTCTCTCTCTCTACATATATATATATATATATATATATATATATATGTATATAGATATATCTATATGTATATATATATATATGTCTGTATACATATACACATATATATATTGATGTACATATATTGCTATAGATATGGAGAGGGGGGTTGTGACACAGAGGGGGTGAGAGTGACAGAGGGGGTGGGACAGGAGGTGTTGAGGTCGTCATATACAGTCATACCTGTAGATAGTCAGATCAGTCTGTCTATGTATATGTATCTACATATATCTATATCTGTATGTGTGTATTACATATATATGTTTGTACATATTCTATCTATCTACATCTGTCTATGTATTCCTACATCTCTCTCTATGTATGTATACATATATGCATATTATATATATATATATATATATATATATATATATATATATATATATATATACACATACATATTTTGACATACATACGTATCCATATGATAGACAGGTATATCAACATGTTTGTCTACCATACTGTATACACACACTAACATCCTGCTAAACATACATAACTGTGAAACCTACTTTGCACATTGCACTACAACCTACATTCAACCTACATTGATATGTGCACATAGATGCTCTCACATACAAATGTATGTACAGCCTTCACTGATAGTTGCTCTATGTCCCCTGCTCATTGCATATCTTCATATACATATGGATACAGAGCAATGACACATATGGAGGGTTCACAGTATGTAGACCTTTATAGTATTACTTTACATTACCTGTGTTTGTCACAGCTGCTTGTGTTGCCATCTGGTTTTGTGTCCTGCTGCTCCACTTGCCAGTTGTCAGCTTTCAGGTGGCTGTTGCTGAACAGTTTTGTTTGTGTATGTTTAATTTTGTTTTTCTCTGTCTCTGTCTCTGTCTCTCTCTCTCTCTCTGTCTGTCTCTCACTTCCTCCTCAGGGTGCGATGAAAGTATTGCATGTGTGGACTGGGAGTACAGCATACTTTTGTAGGTATCTGCATATGTCCATGTGATGGCCTCTGCACAAATTGGTAGCCAGCATTTGCTAATTGCATGCAGCCAGTTGTGTACTGATTGCAGTTCTCACTGTGATTTCAGAACAGTGCTATAAAAAGGTATGTGAGATAGGCGTAGCCCTTTCAGATTTTAAGGGCAGGGACCATGCTGGTATGCTGTGGACAATGTTCTGTGAGTGTAAAGGTTGGTATCTCTCTCATATTTCCAGCTGTGTTGTAGATTAACATTTCTCCATTCATTTCTCCAGTTTCCTGTACTAACTGTGTATGTACACTGACACCTACGACTACTACTACTGTTAATGTGTGTGTGTGTGTGTGTGTGTGTGCTTTCCTTGCACTTTTGCTTGCACTTTGTTGCTATGGCTTCAATATTTGCCCTTTACAGTCACTACTTGTATGCCTGCTAGGTGTCCTGACTGCAGTGTGCTGCTGTGGCTTTCCTATTTTCCATGTACATTCACACCTTGGAATGCTTGCTATATCTGCTAGGGTGTTACAGCATGCAGTGTGGTCTGGCCATGGTGTGGGCCTTGACATCTATTAGGGTATTTCAGTATGCTGCTGAGCAGGCCCCAGAGACTCTCAGGTGCATCTGTTATCTGCCTCATAGAATGGTACATATCAGTGGGGTACACCCATTAAATTGTCTGGTATGCTGCAGTTGTGACTGTGGGATAGCATGAGCATATGTATTACTACACTTTTTCTGCCATGCAAGTGGTGCATACTTTCAGGACTCCATAGTTACCATTGCATGTGTTGTAACACCTTTCTGCCTACTGTTTGTACATTTCACATGGAGTTTGTGGGGCATCCCTGTAACTCATTCACTGTTGCTATGTCTAGGCTCTTAACTATTCAAATATGATGGTGTCAGACCTCTCATGTGTACAAATATTTGCAGGTTGTCCACATTTCTACCTCATATTTTGGTCAATATGTCATGCACAGCTTTTTCTGACAAATCACTCTGGGCTCAAGTCAGAATATAGTGACAAACATTTAAGTTTCAGACTTCATACCCTTCCAAACATCCCACAAAATGCAGAACCTGTTATTCTCTGAACTGTCTGAGTTTGTTGTAACATTATTTGTAATGTGTCCCTGGTTTTGGCCCTTTGCTCCACCATATTTTATTACTTGGTCCGGATGTGTTCCTGTAAGAGGTTGTGGGGTATGGGCAGTGATTATCCTGCTGTGAGTATGTGTGTGGCTTGCATGGTGCTACAGTGACATTATTACCTTCTAGCTACAAACTAGCATGGCTGTTTCTGTTCACAGACTACTATCATAGATATCCACTAGATTTGACAGTAAATATATATGACATGCTTTGTGTACTACACATCCTATATTCCCTTTACATTCATTCCTACTATTACATGATATATTTATTTTAGCACAATGTTCTTGTATAACAGTCATGGATTAGTGGTAAGTCATGCAGACTACTGTTTCCAAGGTCCTGGGTTCGGGACTCACAGTGGGATTTTATTTTGCTTTTGAACTGACTACTGGACCTGTCAATCAGAGTGACTAAGACACTTTTAAGCAGTTGTAACCGGGTTAGCGCTGGTTTGCACGGAGCTCCCGCATGCGCACTGGCGTTCAGCTCCGCGCACACCCGCTTACAACCGCTTAACGTGCTTACTCTTCTTGCCACCGCTATTTTCTTTGAAAGAAATGAAAATGGGGAGACAGGAAAGTGGTGAAAAAGGGGTCACAAAGAGGGTAAGACAGTAGGGAAACAAGCTTGGGTTTTGCAGGAGGGATGTAGGTAGGGCCCATAGCTGCCCATTTCTTCATCAGCAACAGCTGTGCATATGTTTGTAATTTGGTGTGACATTTGATACCTTCCACCCCTGAGAGAGGTGTAAGGACAACAATAATACTTGTACAGCCAATTGTAATTGATAGTTTCCATGTCCGGCAGACATATGTATGGAATGAGCAGCTATGTATGGGGCGTAATTTTTTTGTGGGTACAGAGTGCCCTTTTTTTTTTTTTTCAGGTGAGAGTGGTATGTCAGGTGAAGGAAGTCAGTATAGCTGGGGAGGTAGATTGGGTAGGTCAACAGACAAGACAAACGAGACGCATACAGGGGCAGTGTATGACATGTGTGTGGGGGTTACACAATTGACGGGGATGGATGTTTGGATATCCAGAGCCCATGAGCCCATAGATGGCAACAGTGGAACTGATATCCCCATCCATGGGCAGTTGCCACTGTTCCTTCACTGCCCAGGATGGGGCTGTGCTGGGGGCTGTGTAGGCTGGGCAACAAGCATGCCCGTAAGTTGTGCTACCTGTGCCTCAAGCTGGCGTAGGGGCCCAAGAACAGAGTCCCGGATCTCCCTACGCACCACAGTCTGGATGCTACGGAGGGTGAGTGGTGGTTCTCCTCCGGCCACGCTTGCAGAGGGGGGACGGGCCCCATCCCTTGCAGTGCTTCCACCCACAGGTGGCACAGGGCCACCGGAGGAGGGTCCAGACTGGACACTAGTGCCAGGTGCACTCGCCAGCTGAGGTGGGAGAGGTGGGTCTGCTGGAACCCGCCTTCCCTGTCTTCCTATGTTTTGCATTATGTCATGACAGTTTGGGTTAATAACATACAATACCATTTGCAATTAGTTGTAACAGCATGTATTAGTATTCCCATTAACCAAACACCCAGATATTCACACCATTGAATAGCGAGCATAACACATGCATAATTTGAACAGCAATACACAGTCCAACAACATGCAGGGTTGACTGATGGCAACAGGCCATCAGGTTTGGATGTATGAACAGGGCAGTTGCATCAACGGACATGCAAATATTTATGACCGAACAGGACAAATGTCCAGGTGTGTTAATTGTGATTGCACATACCGATTTCACGTGGAATGGATTATATGTGGTTATAGGGTGGGGTGAAGAAAATATTACTAACACCTTCGAATACCAATACATATGCTGTACATTTCTAATAGCTACAGATATATACACACTACTGTTCTAACTACAGTTTCCTATATGATAACTACTTCCATTTGGTGATAGGACTGTTACTGCTACATCAATATACATTTTATTGTTATTCATACACATTCATATCTGGCTTTATTCAGCTACATCATCCTGCTACATTTGCTTTATATAGCTATAGACAACTGTGGATGTTTGATATTTCAGACAATCATACTATCTGCATATTGCAGACTGAGAGCAACATATCCAGATTTTGGGATACACATTCCAGCTGCAGCAACACTTTGGACACATTTCGCAGTTTGGTTCTACTTGTCACATTCATTTCATTCTGTACTGACTGCAGTATACTTTATTCAGGGGTTATTACTACTTTATTGGTGGATTCATAACTCTTTCTCACACTCTCACTTGTTTTCATTTTACTATTCAGGATGGTACTTACTTCTAGGCTTTATTGACATGTTTTACCTGTAGTTATTAAAATCCTTTCCAGCAGTCTCAATTCTGTCATGTTTCAGTATTTCAACAGGGATATATTTCACACATGTGATTTGCTCATCTTCTGCAGCTGTACTTTTCAGCCTGCTGCAGGTTGTGTACTATTATATTACAAATGGGGCATCTTTATTTCAGACTTTATTTCAGACATTTTCATTTTTCTGTTTGGATTACAGACTGCAACGCACTTTTCTAATCAAGCAATACTTGCAAACACTTTTACACTGTTACTTGCACATTTTATTACTTAGTGACTACACTGCACTCTTTTGCTAACTGTCATACTTTGATATTTCTTTACAGTTACTGGGAGTGGATTACTGACCTGCCTGGTGGCGCAACCGCACCAGCCTATCGCCATAGGCTCTGCGGTTCGCAGAATGGACACCTGCAGCTGTAATATAAATTAAGTAATATTGGAATACACATCTCCATAATATCAGCTGATTTAATTTCTTACATGCATAATTAAATGTAACTTACTCAGTAGTGGGGAGTTGGGCATTTGCTGGGCCTCCTGTATCCAAAGGTTCGATTGGTCCTGCTTGAGTCTCTTCAGGTCCGCATGGTGGTGACGGACCTGCTCACCAGTCCTTGGAATCCCTGTGGCACTGGTGAGATCATGAGCCAACCGGTCCCACGCCTCAGCCCTATATGCTCCCCACAGGATCTGGCCCTGCATGAGTTGGGCCTCATGATTGTGGACTAGGAGCCAGACCATGTATCTGGACTCCTCAACGCCCCACCTCTGTGCTCGAAAGCAACTACCCTCACCTACACCTGACATTCTGGCTGCAAGTTAGTTCTACAATCGTTTATGCTGTGTATTCCTGCCTATGGGGCTTATATATGCCATTTTTCCCGCACTTATCTGTGATTGGCCATTTTGGAATTGTATCCACTTCACAAAACCTGCTTTGTCATGCTCCACTTTCTATTCATTCCTATATATGTGCTATTACTGCATTTTTGGGTACAGCTGTCATGGCTTAGTGGTTCAGTGCCTTGACTATGGTGCATGGTATCCTGGGTTCAAACCTGCCCACTGCTTTTTATATTTTATGACTGTCTAGACAGGCTAGGGGGTGTGTCTGTGTAAAGGCAGTTTTGTTACAGCTTACTCAGCGTTGCCCGTCGGTTAGCTTGTTAGCACGGTGTGCAGCTCCGCAAGCAGGGTATGCTGGTTTACGCCCCATTTGGCTGTCATCACGCATATTACGCTCAGCTCAGCTAGGGGCAAACAGTTTCAGTGTGTTAAACCACTGCTTAGCTACGGGCACTCATTTTGCACCTGTTAAACCACTGCTCATCTACGGGCAGATGCACTCACCTTGTTAAACTGTAGCTCAGCTATAAGCACATCTGGCATTTTTTATTGTTTTGTTACCTCACATTTCTTCAAAATAAATGGACTATTTCATTACATTTTACATAAAATGTGATTTAATATGTGTACATATTTGTCAGGGACTTGTTTCGTGCTTATTTTACTAAAAATAAAATTGATGTTGTGGGGGCTCGAACCATGGATGCCTGCTCTTCAGCCGACATCTCTACCGCTATGCTATTGTTTCTTGGCTTACTTTGCATATTTAGTTCTTATATGCTTTCCTACTGACTGCTAACTGTGGCTGCGCTACGGGCATGCCCGCGCAAACGAGCGCACTCATGGGCAAACATTTTTACGATTTAACAAAAATATATATCGTGTTCATTTATATATTTTCTGTTCATAGTGTGTTGGGGCATGTGTTGTGTTGTGTTTATTTACATTTCCATGGACTCTGTCATGGGTGTTTACTTTGGGCACTTTTACTCTTCTGGGGGCATGTCCGCTTGCAGGGCCTACAGACATGCCCCCTACTGTCTTACACGGACCGTGTTAGCCTTAGGTGTGATTCAGCATGCTCTCATGAATATGCAGAGCATGCTGACATCACTCCGTTTAACTGCAGCATCCGTGTAAGAGTTATAACTCTTACATGGAGCTCCGTGAATCCTTGCCAATGTCTTTCTGTAAAGTTACTTCTTCAAGGCTTCAAACTAGTCCAAATGCAATAGCAGATTCAGTCTTTTAATACACTTCTTTGTTCCCTGTAACACTTTCCCAACAGCTGCATGCTATCTTAGTAACACATATACAAGGCCAAATCATCCCAGCAGGAAAGAGCAGAAGATTTCATTATTTCACATATTTAATTTCCTGACCCAGCAGATAATCACTTGTGAAAAGTATAAACATTAAAACTTGCTGAGCTGGCAGCTGCCAGGGCCAGAGGTCAATTTGCTACAAGCCACACTGCAGTTTCAAAACTACTTACAATTGCACATGAATTCAGCCTTTTTGTTATATCATTAATAGAATAAAATGCATTACATGCTACTTTGCTTTTAAACTAGCATTTCACATATATTTAAATGCATATTCTTCTAACATTTTCCCTCCTATTAATTCTTTTTATTCTATTTTGAAGTATGCATAATGTCATTGCATCTCCTAACCTCTTCCACTAAGGATTTTCAGCTAGGTGAGTCATTCGATCTATACTTCAGAAAAAGTTTCATCTGAGATCAATTTTCAATCTCGATATCTTGGTACAAAGTTTCAGTAACAGATACATCAATAAAATCTTTGATTAATCTTTTCATGCAGGGAATTCCACAACAAACACATGCTCCTATCAGGAGTATACCCACACAAATAGCAATTAGAATATTCATTAGGATGGAACCCCATCCCCCCGAATAGATTCTGGAAAAAGTTCGTCAGTGGGTTTGGGCCTGGTTCAGTCATTGCTGATACTTGCTGAATTACCTCTAGGTGGTTGTTAATTTCATGCCTATTGTCTGGTATGTATGCACAGCATTCTTCTTTGATAAGCGCACGTACCACCTCTACCGCTAGGGTGAAGTCAAGAGCCATTCGATTTTGTAGCACAACAGTTCTCATTGCATTCAGTTCATCAGTCACCAGTTCTAGGGCAGACAAAGTTGCATTACTCATTACTTGAGAAATTTTGACAGATTCCTCAGATCCCAGATCGATTTGACTGCTCCATATGCTGGGAATATTCCTGCCCAAGATATAACACTGTCACTCAAGTCCATATGACTCAATTTGCTTTTGTCCTTTACGTTATTATGGTCTTTCCAACCAGCTGCGATCCGTCCAACTGGATTTACAGGTTTCTCGACTGGACCTCCAGGTTTTCGAGCTGCTTCTCTCACGTTTAGTATCTTTCCCAAAGGTAATTCTGCAGTATGTCTTATTGCGGAACCAGATAACCCAAAAACAACTGCGGACCAATTCTCAGGTAGCCATTTATATGCCTTTTTCCCACAAATAAAATAACAGTTTTCTACTTTAGTACTAATCGCATTAACCCTGCATGAAACATTTTCTGGTCTATAACTGACAATTGTTTAAATAAAACAGGATTCTTGCAAATTTCATTCACGGTTGTTTTCAGCGAGTTCAAATACGAGTCATAATTAGTATTGCAAAGAATATTGCCATTACTAGTCTTAATATAACACCGGTAAGATATTGTTATATTACAATTGCTCCAGCCCACCTGGAGAGTGTCATTTTTGTAAAAACATACAATTCCCTTTTATGTAATAGGTAAAAATAAAGCTATTTTGTCCTGTGATCTCACAGTTCCTGTATCAAAAAGCAAATTCTCCCAAGTCTCATTTATCCCCAAAGGGACAGTGGACATTATCAGTCCTCCATATGCTGTTGGTATAGCTGTACAAACCCAGCAATTCGAAATGTTCATAGTTTCTGCATATACACATTTCATAGCTAGGTATGTGTTAAAATTTGGATGCCAGTCTATAGACATTTTGTCACGCCTTCCCACTTTCACTTGTGTGGTTGAGTGAAGAAAAAACCACAACAAGAGGAAAATTGCCACAATTATAGTCAATAAATGTATACTCAACAAAATGATTATGCAACATCTCTGGGGTTGATCTAAATTTCTATTCGCTTTGTTCTTGGCCATTTTGCCTTTGTTGTATATCAGTCACAAAGTTTTTATCAAGTTGAAAGTTCTTTACCGGTTTGCAGTGTGTCAAATGAACCCAGGACGTCCTCTCAGCCACTCTGACTGCAGTAGGCATTGCCAACAGTACCTGGTATGGTCCTTTCCACTTTGGACTTGCCCAATTCTTCCTCTTCGTCACTTTCAGCCACACCCCGTCCGGGATCCAAAACTGCTTCCACCGGTCTGGTCTATTCCTTATCTGAAAAGAGTTAAACTGCAAAACCGATTTATTTGTTAATAGTTTCCTCATATAACTAGCTAATGAACTGTCAGCCTCTTGTTCTGCAGGCATGAGAGCTTTCCACTGAGGCACATAATATGCTCTCCCAAAACCATTTCAAAGGAGTCAGACCCTTCACATTTGGAACCGTTCTCATACTCAGCAGTGCTAAAGGCAGACAGTGTATCCAATTCTTTTGGGTCTCTTCAACTAACTTCCTAAGTTTACTTTTAAGGGTTCCATTGTACCTTTCCACCAGTCCTGCTGACTGTGGGTGGTAGGCACAATGGTTTTTCAAGGAGATTCCAAAAATCTTCCAAGTTGCTGAATTGTCTGATTGACGAAATGTGTGCCATTGTCACTATAAATCCTTTCCGAATGCCAAACCTAGGGATTACTTCTTTTATCAGGGCTTTCGCCACTGTTGCTGCATCCGGATTTTTAGTTGGAAAAGCTTCTACCCATTTAGAAAATATATCTACAATGACTAAACAATACTTTTCCCTTCACACTTATTTAATTCTATGAAATCCATACAAATAGTATGGAATGGATACGATGGTATAGGAAAACTTCCTTGCTTAGGTTTAAATGCCCTTGTGCATGGTGCTTGTTACAAGTATGACAAGCTGCACAAAATTTTTGTATAGTTTGTGAATCCATATGTTTGGAATATTTGGTTTACTAACTGTACCATCCCCTGTTGAGACATGGCACTGCCCATGGCTCAACAAAGCTGCATATCTAAATAAGTTAGACGGCAATATTGTTTTTCTCTTTGGAAATGTACAGTCCATTTTCAAGAGTTGCGCCTTGTTTTTCCCATTTTTGTTTTTCTGCTTTTGTAGTAAGTGTCTGCATTGTTTTTAACATGTCTAAATCTAAAATCTCAGAGGGTTGTAATTCCTCATTCAAAGTAAAGTTTCTGAGTCTGAGGCTACTTGCTTTGCAGCTGCATCAGCTCTTGCATTGCCTTTGAAATTCTATCTGGTTGTTTTGTATGAGCTATACATTTGCAAATAGCTACTTTGGTAGGTAACTGAATAGATTCTAATAGTTCCAAAATAAATTGCACATGATTAATTGGTTTCCCACTAGATGTTATCATTCCCTATTTTTCCATTGTTGTGCAAATACATGTACTGTAGAGAAAGAATACTGACTATCAATATATATGTTTACACATTTGTCTTTTGCTAAAGTACATGCCCATGTCAAAGCTATCAATTCTGCTGCTTGTGCAGATAAGTTATGTGGTAAGGATTGAGTTTCTAGAATTTCAGTGTCTGTAACTACTGCATACCCCACTAGATTCTTTCCTGTAGGGCCCCCTCTGCATGAGCCGTCCACGTAATATGTCACCTCGGCATTATCCAAGGGCATATCTGTGAGATCTTGTCTAGGCAAGGTTAACTGTTCAATCTCTTGCAGGCAGCTGTGTGGTGTGCCATCCACAGGAGTAGGAAGTAATGATGATAGATTTAATGTCGTACATCGTTCAATTGTCATATGAGGTTGGCTCAGCAGTATAGTCATACATGAAAGATGTCTAGCAGGAGAAAGATATGCTACTTTTTCTTGCAGTAAAATTATTGCGACTGCATGAGGCACTCTCAATGTGAGAGGGTGGAACAATACCACTGAGGCCAAAGCCTGTACTGCCATTGCAGCTGCAACTACCGCTTGTACACAGTGAGGCAAAGGCGATGCCACTGGGTCTAACTGTAATGAATAATAGGCTATGGGCGTTGCTTATCCCCATGTTGTTGCGTCAGCACTGATGTCATATATCCTTGCTTGCAATCTACGGTCTGAAAGAACGTTTGTGATAATTTGGGAGTCCTAAAACTAATGAAGAAGCTATCAACTGCTTCAACCTGCAGAAAGCCGTTTCTGCTTCGGGTGTCCATTGTAAAATATCTTGTGCTGCCATTGGTGTCTTATATATCAAGTCAGTCAGTGGAGCAGATTCCAAAGCATAATTTGGTATCCAACTCCGACAGAAATTAGTTGTCCCCAAGAAGGACATAATTTCCTTCTTGGTTGCTGGTTTGGGTGCTTGCAAAATTGCTGTTTTTCTATCCTCGTCTAATATCCTACCTCATTGGATATCACATATCCTAGGTATCTAACTTGCTTTTTCCAAAGTTGTAATTTACTTTTATTTACTTTGTGTCCTTGTGTTGCTAAAAATTTCAATAACGCTACAGTATCCTCCCTGCATTGCTGCTGGGTGGGGGCTGCTAGCAATATGTCATCTACGCAAAGTAGAATTTGACTACCTCCTGGTGGGGTAAACCCTGCCAGGTTGCTAGCCATATCTTGTGCAAATATTGTTGGGCTCTCACAATATCCCTGTGGTAGTTGAGTATAAGTATACCTTTTACCCTGAAATGTAAACGCAAACCAATATTGACTATCAGGATGTATAGGTATTGAAAAGAAAGCATTACTGATATCTACCACAGAGAAATATTTTTGTTGTGGTTTTAAATTGTTTAACAAAGTATGTGGGTCTGGCACCGTGGGTGCTCTGGGTATCACTGCACTGTTCACAGCTTGTAAATCTTGAACCATCTGCCATTCTCTGTTTGCTTTTTTAACAGGAAATAGGGGTGTATTACATGGTGAAACAGGAGATTCTACCAGTACTCCTTCCCTGAGTAATGCTGCTATAATAGATTTGATTCCTATTTCTGCATCCTTCCTCAAGGGTATTGTATTTTCTGTGGCCTAAATGCCAATTTTGGTGTAATTGTAACTGGTCCTGCTGTTCGAATAAGTCCTACATCTGACTTGCCTGTCGACCAAAGAGTCGTTGGAATTTCACATAAGGCTTTCTCTTCTTCTTCTAACAAAAATGCTAATCAGCTGTCCTCGCTAGATTGCAAGTGTACAGCTGGATGTGTCTGTGTCAACCAATTCAACTTTTGTTTTGTATTCCTTGTTCTGACAATTCTAAGTCAGTCTGTTTCTCCCATCTTGTCACCTTTTCTCTTAAGTCTGCCCATTTTACATTTTTGTTCTTTGTCAAGAGACGTCTGGTAATCGATTTGATCTATATAATGCAAGGAATTCTTGAGGTAATGAACAGCTAATTACACTGTTCCCTTAGTATCCCAATACAAAGTCACGTAAAAACCAATCTAGTTCGATTTCTGAACAATTCTTGCTCATACTCTCTATCAGGTCCTGGCGTAGTACAGTAGTATAGAGTACAGTGTAACAAATGCTGTTGATCAGTGTCGAGGGAGGGGCTTTACTGATGGCTACATTCATCAGTTCCTCGGTTACTGCCCTGGACCAGTCGTAACTCAGGTCCTGGCTGTACCAGTAAAAGTTTCACCTCGATCGCACTACAAAAGTATCCATTTGCCTCTGTGCTTCCATACCCTGCATTATGGAACTACTGCTATGCCAAATATCTGCAGCTGTACTTTTCAGCCTGCTGCAGGTTGTGTACTACTATATTACAAGTGGGGCATCTTTATTTCAGACTTTATTTCAGACATTTTCATTTTTCTGTTTGGATTACAGACTGCAACGCACTTTTCTAATCAAGCAATACTTGCAAACACTTTTACACTGTTACTTGCACATTTTATTACTTACTGACTACACTGCACTCTTTTGCTAACTGTCATACTTTGATATTTCTTTACAGTTACTGGGAGTGGATTACTGACCTGCCTGGTGGCAACGCACCAGCCTATCGCCATAGGCTTTGCGGTTCGCAGAATGGACACCTGCAGCTGTAATATAAATTAAGTAATATTGGAATACACATCTCCATACTATCAGCTGATTTAATTTCTTACATGCATAATTAAATGTAACTTACTCAGTAGTGGGGAGTTGGGCATTTGCTGGGCCTCCTGTATCCAAAGGTTCGATTGGTCCTGCTTGAGTCTCTTCAGGTCCGCATGGTGGTGACGGACCTGCTCACCAGTCCTTGGAATCCCTGTGGCACTGGTGAGATCATGAGCCAACCGGTCCCACGCCTCAGCCCTATATGCTCCCCACAGGATCTGGCCCTGCATGAGTTGGGCCTCATGATTGTGGACTAGGAGCCAGACCATGTATCTGGACTCCTCAACGCCCCACCTCTGTGCTCGAAAGCAACTACCCTCACCTACACCTGACATTCTGGCTGCAAGTTAGTTCTACAATCGTTTATGCTGTGTATTCCTGCCTATGGGGCTTATATATGCCATTTTTCCCGCACTTATCTGTGATTGGCCATTTTGGAATTGTATCCACTTCACAAAACCTGCTTTGTCATGCTCCACTTTCTATTCATTCCTATATATGTGCTATTACTGCATTTTTGGGTACAGCTGTCATGGCTTAGTGGTTCAGTGCCTTGACTATGGTGCATGGTATCCTGGGTTCAAACCTGCCCACTGCTTTTTATATTTTATGACTGTCTAGACAGGCTAGGGGGTGTGTCTGTGTAAAGGCAGTTTTGTTACAGCTTACTCAACGTTGCCCGTCGGTTAGCTTGTTAGCACGGTGTGCAGCTCCGTGCAAACGGGGTATGCTGGTTTACGCCCCATTTGGCTGTCATCACGCATATTACGCTCAGCTCAGCTAGGGGCAAACAGTTTCAGTGTGTTAAACCACTGCTTAGCTACGGGCACTCATTTTGCACCTGTTAAACCACTGCTCATCTACGGGCAGATGCACTCACCTTGTTAAACTGTAGCTCAGCTATAAGCACATCTGGCATTTTTTATTGTTTTGTTACCTCACATTTCTTCAAAATAAATGGACTATTTCATTACATTTTACATAAAATGTGATTTAATATGTGTACATATTTGTCAGGGACTTGTTTCGTGCTTATTTTACTAAAAATAAAATTGATGTTGTGGGGGCTCGAACCATGGATGCCTGCTCTTCAGCCGACATCTCTACCGCTATGCTATTGTTTCTTGGCTTACTTTGCATATTTAGTTCTTATATGCTTTCCTACTGACTGCTAACTGTGGCTGCGCTACGGGCATGCCCGCGCAAACGAGCGCACTCATGGGCAAACATTTTTACGATTTAACAAAAATATATATCGTGTTCATTTATATATTTTCTGTTCATAGTGTGTTGGGGCATGTGTTGTGTTGTGTTTATTTACATTTCCATGGACTCTGTCATGGGTGTTTACTTTGGGCACTTTTACTCTTCTGGGGGCATGTCCGCTTGCAGGGCCTACAGACATGCCCCCTACTGTCTTACACGGACCGTGTTAGCCTTAGGTGTGATTCAGCATGCTCTCATGAATATGCAGAGCATGCTGACATCACTCCGTTTAACTGCAGCATCCGTGTAAGAGTTATAACTCTTACATGGAGGCTCCGTGAATCCTTGCCAATGTCTTTCTGTAAAGTTACTTCTTCAAGGCTTCAAACTAGTCCAAATGCAATAGCAGATTCAGTCTTTTAATACACTTCTTTGTTCCCTGTAACACTTTCCCAACAGCTGCATGCTATCTTAGTAACACATATACAAGGCCAAATCATCCCAGCAGGAAAGAGCAGAAGATTTCATTATTTCACATATTTAATTTCCTGACCCAGCAGATAATCACTTGTGAAAAGTATAAACATTAAAACTTGCTGAGCTGGCAGCTGCCAGGGCCAGAGGTCAATTTGCTACAAGCCACACTGCAGTTTCAAAACTACTTACAATTGCACATGAATTCAGCCTTTTTGTTATATCATTAATAGAATAAAATGCATTACATGCTACTTTGCTTTTAAACTAGCATTTCACATATATTTAAATGCATATTCTTCTAACATTTTCCCTCCTATTAATTCTTTTTATTCTATTTTGAAGTATGCATAATGTCATTGCATCTCCTAACCTCTTCCACTAAGGATTTTCAGCTAGGTGAGTCATTCGATCTATACTTCAGAAAAAGTTTCATCTGAGATCAATTTTTCAATCTCGATATCTTGGTACAAAGTTTCAGTAACAGATACATCAATAAAATCTTTGATTAATCTTTTCATGCAGGGAATTCCACAACAAACACATGCTCCTATCAGGAGTATACCCACACAAATAGCAATTAGAATATTCATTAGGATGGAACCCCATCCCCCCGAATAGATTCTGGAAAAAGTTCGTCAGTGGGTTTGGGCCTGGTTCAGTCATTGCTGATACTTGCTGAATTACCTCTAGGTGGTTGTTAATTTCATGCCTATTGTCTGGTATGTATGCACAGCATTCTTCTTTGATAAGCGCGCACGTACCACCTCTCGCCGCTAGGGTGAAGTCAAGAGCCATTCGATTTTGTAGCACAACAGTTCTCATTGCATTCAGTTCATCAGTCACCAGTTCTAGGGCAGACAAAGTTGCATTACTCATTACTTCGAGAAATTTTGACAGATTCCTCAGATCCCAGATCGATTTGACTGCTCCATATGCTGGGAATATTCCTGCCCAAGATATAACACTGTCACTCAAGTCCATATGACTCAATTTGCTTTTGTCCTTTACGTTATTATGGTCTTTCCAACCAGCTTCGATCCGTCCAACTGGATTTACAGGTTTCTCGACTGGACCTCCAGGTTTCCGAGCTGCTTCTCTCACGTTTCGTATCTTTCCCAAAGGTAATTCTGCAGTATGTCTTATTGCCGGAACCAGATAACCCAAAAAACAACTGCCGGACCAATTCTCAGGTAGCCATTTATATGCCTTTTTCCCACAAATAAAATAACAGTTTTCTACTTTAGTACTAATACGCATTAACCCTGCATGAAACATTTTCTGGTCTATAACTGACAATTGTTTAAATAAAACAGGATTCTTGCAAATTTCATTCACGGTTGTTTTCAGCGAGTTCAAATACGAGTCATAATTAGTATTGCAAAGAATATTGCCATTACTAGTCTTAATATAACACCGGTAAGATATTGTTATATTACAATTGCTCCAGCCCACCTGGAGAGTGTCATTTTTGTAAAAACATACAATTCCCTTTTATGTAATAGGTAAAAATAAAGCTATTTTGTCCTGTGATCTCACAGTTCCTGTATCAAAAAGCAAATTCTCCCAAGTCTCATTTATCCCCAAAGGGACAGTGGACATTATCAGTCCTCCATATGCTGTTGGTATAGCTGTACAAACCCAGCAATTCGAAATGTTCATAGTTTCTGCATATACACATTTCATAGCTAGGTATGTGTTAAAATTTGGATGCCAGTCTATAGACATTTTGTCACGCCTTCCCACTTTCACTTGTGTGGTTGAGTGAAGAAAAAACCACAACAAGAGGAAAATTGCCACAATTATAGTCAATAAATGTATACTCAACAAAATGATTATGCAACATCTCTGGGGTTGATCTAAATTTCTATTCGCTTTGTTCTTGGCCATTTTGCCTTTGTTGTATATCAGTCACAAAGTTTTTATCAAGTTGAAAGTTCTTTACCGGTTTGCAGTGTGTCAAATGAACCCAGGACGTCCTCTCAGCCACTCTGACTGCAGTAGGCATTGCCAACAGTACCTGGTATGGTCCTTTCCACTTTGGACTTGCCCAATTCTTCCTCTTCGTCACTTTCAGCCACACCCACGTTCCGGGATCCAAAACTGCTTCCACCGGTCTGGTCTATTCCTTATCTGAAAAAGAGTTAAACTGCAAAACCGATTTATTTGTTAATAGTTTCCTCATATAACTAGCTAATGAACTGTCAGCCTCTTGTTCTGCAGGCATGAGAGCTTTCCACTGAGGCACATAATATGCTCTCCCAAAAACCATTTCAAAGGGAGTCAGACCCTTCACATTTGGAACCGTTCTCATACTCAGCAGTGCTAAAGGCAGACAGTGTATCCAATTCTTTTGGGTCTCTTCAACTAACTTCCTAAGTTTACTTTTAAGGGTTCCATTGTACCTTTCCACCAGTCCTGCTGACTGTGGGTGGTAGGCACAATGGTTTTTCAAGGAGATTCCAAAAAATCTTCCAAGTTGCTGAATTGTCTGATTGACGAAATGTGTGCCATTGTCACTATAAATCCTTTCCGGAATGCCAAACCTAGGGATTACTTCTTTTATCAGGGCTTTCGCCACTGTTGCTGCATCCGGATTTTTAGTTGGAAAAGCTTCTACCCATTTAGAAAATATATCTACAATGACTAAACAATACTTTTTCCCTTCACACTTATTTAATTCTATGAAATCCATACAAATAGTATGGAATGGATACGGTGGTATAGGAAAACTTCCTTGCTTAGGTTTAAATGCCCCTTGTGCATGGTGCTTGTTACAAGTATGACAAGCTGCACAAAATTTTTTTGTATAGTTTGTGAATCCATATGTTTGGAATATTTGGTTTACTAACTGTACCATCCCCCCTGTTGAGACATGGCACTGCCCATGGCTCAACAAAGCTGCATATCTAAATAAGTTAGACGGCAATATTGTTTTTTTCTCTTTGGAAATGTACAGTCCATTTTCAAGAGTTGCGCCTTGTTTTTCCCATTTTTGTTTTTCTGCTTTTGTAGTAAGTGTCTGCATTGTTTTTAACATGTCTAAATCTAAAATCTCAGAGGGTTGTAATTCCTCATTCAAAAGTAAAGTTTCTGAGTCTGAGGCTACTTGCTTCGCAGCTGCATCAGCTCTTGCATTGCCTTTTGAAATTCTATCTGGTTGTTTTGTATGAGCTATACATTTGCAAATAGCTACTTTGGTAGGTAACTGAATAGATTCTAATAGTTCCAAAATAAATTGCACATGATTAATTGGTTTCCCACTAGATGTTATCATTCCCCTATTTTTCCATTGTTGTGCAAATACATGTACTGTAGAGAAAGAATACTGACTATCAATATATATGTTTACACATTTGTCTTTTGCTAAAGTACATGCCCATGTCAAAGCTATCAATTCTGCTGCTTGTGCAGATAAGTTATGTGGTAAGGATTGAGTTTCTAGAATTTCAGTGTCTGTAACTACTGCATACCCCACTAGATTCTTTCCTGTAGGGCCCCCTCTGCATGAGCCGTCCACGTAATATGTCACCTCGGCATTATCCAAGGGCATATCTGTGAGATCTTGTCTAGGCAAGGTTAACTGTTCAATCTCTTGCAGGCAGCTGTGTGGTGTGCCATCCACAGGAGTAGGAAGTAATGATGATAGATTTAATGTCGTACATCGTTCAATTGTCATATGAGGTTGGCTCAGCAGTATAGTCATACATGAAAGATGTCTAGCAGGAGAAAGATATGCTACTTTTTCTTGCAGTAAAATTATTGCGACTGCATGAGGCACTCTCAATGTGAGAGGGTGGAACAATACCACTGAGGCCAAAGCCTGTACTGCCATTGCAGCTGCAACTACCGCTTGTACACAGTGAGGCAAAGACGATGCCACTGGGTCTAACTGTAATGAATAATAGGCTATGGGGCGTTGCTTATCCCCATGTTGTTGCGTCAGCACTGATGTCATATATCCTTGCTTGCAATCTACGGTCTGAAAGAACCGTTTGTGATAATTTGGGAGTCCTAAAACTAATGAAGAAGCTATCAACTGCTTCAACCTGCAGAAAGCCGTTTCTGCTTCGGGTGTCCATTGTAAAATATCTTGTGCTGCCATTGGTGTCTTATATATCAAGTCAGTCAGTGGAGCAGATTCCAAAGCATAATTTGGTATCCAACTCCGACAGAAATTAGTTGTCCCCAAGAAGGACATAATTTCCTTCTTGGTTGCTGGTTTGGGTGCTTGCAAAATTGCTGTTTTTCTATCCTCGTCTAATATCCTACCTCATTGGATATCACATATCCTAGGTATCTAACTTGCTTTTTCCAAAGTTGTAATTTACTTTTATTTACTTTGTGTCCTTGTGTTGCTAAAAATTTCAATAACGCTACAGTATCCTCCCTGCATTGCTGCTGGGTGGGGGCTGCTAGCAATATGTCATCTACGCAAAGTAGAATTTGACTACCTCCTGGTGGGGTAAACCCTGCCAGGTTGCTAGCCATATCTTGTGCAAATATTGTTGGGCTCTCACAATATCCCTGTGGTAGTTGAGTATAAGTATACCTTTTACCCTGAAATGTAAACGCAAACCAATATTGACTATCAGGATGTATAGGTATTGAAAAGAAAGCATTACTGATATCTACCACAGAGAAATATTTTTGTTGTGGTTTTAAATTGTTTAACAAAGTATGTGGGTCTGGCACCGTGGGTGCTCTGGGTATCACTGCACTGTTCACAGCTTGTAAATCTTGAACCATCTGCCATTCTCTGTTTGCTTTTTTAACAGGAAATAGGGGTGTATTACATGGTGAAACAGGAGATTCTACCAGTACTCCTTCCCTGAGTAATGCTGCTATAATAGATTTGATTCCTATTTCTGCATCCTTCCTCAAGGGGTATTGTATTTTCTGTGGCCTAAATGCCAATTTTGGTGTAATTGTAACTGGTCCTGCTGTTCGAATAAGTCCTACATCTGACTTGCCTGTCGACCAAAGAGTCGTTGGAATTTCACATAAGGCTTTCTCTTCTTCTTCTAACAAAAATGCTAATCAGCTGTCCTCGCTAGATTGCAAGTGTACAGCTGGATGTGTCTGTGTCAACCAATTCAACTTTTGTTTTTGTATTCCTTGTTCTGACAATTCTAAGTCAGTCTGTTTCTCCCATCTTGTCACCTTTTCTCTTAAGTCTGCCCATTTTACATTTTTGTTCTTTGTCAAGAGACGTGTGGTAATCGATTTGATCTATATAATGCAAGGAATTCTTGAGGTAATGAACAGCTAATTACACTGTTCCCCTTAGTATCCCAATACAAAGTACGTAAAACCAATCTAGTTGCGCGATTTCTGAACAATTCTTGCTCATACTCTCTATCAGGTCCTGGCGTAGTACAGTAGTATAGAGTACAGTGTAACAAATGCTGTTGATCAGTGTCGAGGGAGGGGGCTTTACTGATGGCTACATTCATCAGTTCCTCGGTTACTGCCCCTGGACCAGTCGTAACTAGGTCCTGGCTGTACCAGTAAAAAGTTTCACCCTCCGATCGCACTACAAAAGTATCCATTTGCCTCTGTGCTTCCATACCCTGCATTGTCGGAACTACTGCTATGCCAAATATCTGCATAAGGTCCCTGCTCAATAGGTTCACTGGACACTTTGCAGAAACAACGATTTTACTTCTTTGGGTCATACCTGAAACAGGGTCAGTTATTGCTATATCATGGGAAAGTGGTTTCCTGTATAGCTGTCCATTTGCAGCTTTCACTAGTATATAATCAGGTGATTCAGAATGTTCTGGTAACTTGGAGGGGTGTATCAGGGTCCGTGACGCTCCTGAGTCACACAGGAATTTGACTTCCCTTCCCTCCACCAGAAGTGTAACTTCCGGTTTCGTATCTGCTAAGTAGAGCTCTAAGCTCAATAATGCTAAATCCAAAATTTCACTTTCTTCATCTTCCATATCTACTTGCACTTCCTCTATTCCTTCTATCACATTTATATTTGTCTTCTGTTTATTAACTTCTCCTGATGATTTCTGACTTTTGCATGATGTATCTTCACTATCATATAGTCAGTCCTCATCTCCCTTATCTTCTGTAATTACCTTTTTGTTCTGTTTACAATCCCTCGCTAAATGTCCCTTTTTCCCGCACTTAAAGCACTCACCTCTCTTTTTCCTTTCCTCAAAATCTTCTGATCGTTTGTCAGACTGTTTGTTTCCCTGGGCATTCTTCTTGCCCTTTTTACCTGACTGTAACACAAATACTTCAGCTCCATCTTCAGCAGTGAAGACTTGCACCTTCTTTTTCTTCTTGCTATTAAAATGTCTTTCAGCATGTCTAGCATATTCAAGTAAGGCTTGTAGCCTACCTGTTCGATGGTCTATCATATGCTTCATAATGAAGCTACTGATAGGTGCAATGCAACCTTTCAAAAATGCATTTTTTAATTGTTGTTCATACGGGGAATCATTTGTTTGGTTTTCAGGAACCGTCATACTGCTATGATTATTAAAACACTCCAATAATCTAGCATAGTATCCATCTATTGTTTCATTTTCCTGTTGTATGCATTGATTAATGCAAGTCCAGTCTGCTCTAGGTTTCCATTTCTCAGAGATTCAGTCTGTAAGACCTTTCACTCTGTTGTCTAATTCTGCGTCACTATGTGGGAGTGGTTTTAGCTCTGCATTACGAGGATTCCAGGTGCCACAAATCATGTGTCAATCTGGACCTATAATTTGTCTTACTACTTTTTCTAATTCTTTCCCATTCAAGTGGTAACTCAACCTCATGCCTTGTAAATCTTCTAAAAATTTCGTAAAATTAACTTTCGGATGACGGATTCCCTCAGTAGCTTTCTGGATATCCTCCGGTGTCCATGGTCTATATACTAAGAGTGTTGGGTCCTGCCCTGCCTGTCCTGCCTGAGGATTTGGGACCTCTATAAGTGGACATATTTCTTCCTCACTCTCATCCTGCAGGTTTCTTTCTATTTGATATGATTCTGCGTCCCCACGTATTTTACGTGCTCGGGACCTAGTTTCAATAGGATCTCTAACAAATGGTTGTGGTCTCGCTGAGACTTCAGGATAACGCGGAGGCAGACCAGCCTGTCCACTCGCTTCATATCCTGAAAAAGGTAAAGGAGGGGGCAAGGGAGGAGGAGGAGCTGTTGCTATTACTAAGTTATTATCTTCTTTGTCTAAGAATAATGTTTTTGAATTTTTAATCTTCTGTTCTCTACGATTTGCTTCCTCAATCCACCTGTGTGCCTGAGGAATGCCTAATTGGCGTTGCTTTTTTGCCTGACCTCCCACATCAGATTTAAGTTGCTTAAGGAGTTTAACCAGCGAAGTTTTATCTAATTTACCATCAAATTCATATTTGTTAACCCATTTTGTATAATACCTAACATTATCAGAACGTTGTGATTGCATGTATTTTGCATCTTCGGTTAGGGGCGGATCTTGCGATGTTTTAGTGCACTGATTTCCCATGGTAAAAGAAAATGTTACGTAACCCTTCTTATCACGTGATATCAAGTTTTCAGTTCCTTTTCACAGTTTATCTAGAATAACTGCCTACCTTATTCTGTTACCCTAATCTATGACCAAATATACAGTAATTCCTTTTGTCCCTGATCTGCATAACAAATCTTGACAACAATATTTACTGTAACCTAGTCCCTGATCTAAAACAGAAAAAAGGCAAAATCTTCCTACCTGAGCCTCCGGTATTGAGCCGTCCAGGATCCGCTCTTCGGCCACAGATCAGAAAGTGGCCAGCCTCTTTAAACGACAATTCAGTCGGAGGTCTTTTCACCCAAGAAGAACCGTTTCGGTAACTTCTCCTGTGCAGTATTCGACCACCGGTAGACTCTGATCTGCAGCTGTCTGAGGGATTTCCAGCTAAGAAGGACCAAACTGTTAAATAAAATCAAGAGTTCAATACACAGGAGGTTCAGGTTCAAAAGTTTACTAGTGTACACCAGGAGGCAAAAAACGTACAAGTACAGAATTTTGTCTGACATGAAACAGGAAGTATACAATTTTATATAGTCTTTACATTCAAGCTGTGCCCACCTTACTGACGTGGTATGTCACAGGGCATCTACATCACTATAGCTTGCAATGTTCTATTCATTGATCTATGCTGATGCTGTATATTTTTAAAAAGTTTTCCTCTGGTAACAATACGGCCTTGCTATCCACCTGGTCAGACATAATGTCTTTCTGTAAAGTTACTTCTTCAAGGCTTCAAACTAGTCTGAATACAATAGCAGATTCAGTCTTTTAATACACTTCTTTGTTCCCTGTAACACTTTCCTAACAGCTGCATGCTATCTTAGTAACACATATACAAGGCCAAATCATCCCAGCAGGAAAGAGCAGAAGATTTCATTATTTCACATATTTAATTTCCTGACCCAGCAGATAATCACTTGTGAAAAGCATAAACATTAAAACTTGCTGAGCTGGCAGCTGCCAGGGCCAGAGGTCAATTTGCTACAAGCCACACTGCAGTTTCAAAACTACTTACAATTGCACATGAATTCAGCCTTTTTGTTATATCATTAATAGAATAAAATGCATTACATACTACTTTGCTTTTAAACTAGCATTTCACATATATTTAAATGCATATTTTTCTAACACAAAACCACTATGGCATTGAACATAAACACAACTTTAATGTATAATAAAAGAAAAGATAAGCATTAAAGTTGTGTTTATGTTCAATGCTATGGTGGTTTTGATATGATGTTTTGTTTGCAGGACTTACACATTTCGGTATCTACCTATAGTGACTATTTGTTCATTTTTTTCATCTACATTGGACTATATATATATATATATATTTGATCCATACAGATCCCCGACTGCACTTTCTACTGCAACATTAATCGGCCAGCATACTTAATCGAAAGTGCTGTTCACTGAAGCAGCACTTTCGGGTAAGTATGCTTGTTGTGCTGGTCGTACTACGGTGCGGATAAGGGAAAATTCCCTTTTCCCCACTGTCGTGCAACCTCGGAGTGAAAATATTAAAGTACGGGGTGGGGGGGCACTTGCCCCCCTGCATAGCAGTAGATTTAATGTTTGTTTTTTTTTTAGCATACTTTAATGAAAGTGCTTTTTCGGTGTGTTCAGTAATTATGGATTCGGACTTTTGCACTTTCGATCAAAAGTCCTAGATCCATATATATATTTATATATATATATATATATATATATATATACACATATATATTTATATATGGATCCCCTTCATATAGTCGAACTTTCAAAACCTCGACTTTCATATGGCCAAGACCATATGATCAAGCTTTTAAAAGCTCAACCAGTCTGAACGGTGATCTCTATACAGCACGGAACAGGAAGATTTCCCATTTCCGCAATGTAGTGTGATCTTGCAGTTGGTATATTTAAGTAGCGGGTACAGGAGAGCTTGCCCCCCTGCTTGACACATTTAGTTTTCTTTTGTTTGTTGTATTTTTTTTACATGGTTGATGTTTCAAATGTTCGATCATATGGTCTTGGCTATATGAAAGTCAAACATTTGAGATATCGATCATGTAAAGTAGGCCCATATATACATATATATATATATATATATATATATATATATATATATATATATATATATGTATATATATATATATTATATATACGGATTCACTTCAGATGATCGAGTTTCCGAAATCTCGAAACTAAAGCATCATAAAGAGGAGTTAACAGAGAGTTTTATTACCTCATTTTCCTGTTTTTGTGAGCTTATATTGTTGATTGCACTTGTGGGCTAAAGTATTGCTTAAAAGTAACAAACAGGCTAATACACTCAAGTGTACCAGCCTTTGATAGCAATTTAGTCGAAAACAAAGCATTTACTGCATTTTTTTCTGTCTGTTTGCAAAAAACAAAAAACAAAAAATATTTCTCCTTTTCTAAACTTTCCTAGCTAGTTGTTCCAGTGATCAGATTTTGCTGATCCCTGGGCTTTGTATTTGGTTTCTGTGTTCCTCCATTTTCTTGTGTGGCCAGAGGTAGTTTCTTTACTCACCAGTGGGAGTGGGGAGTACTGAGCTGCTTGTTTCTCCTCAGAGGAGTGGTTAGAAGCAGCAACTAGTAATTCGTCGGCCATTTTGGGTCATTTCCTGTTTTTTCCAGCCTCCTGCTATAAAGCACGCTTTGGCAGGCTTTTCTGGCATTCGAGAACTAGGCATAGCTCCTCGTGGTCCCCTGCAGAGTTCCTAAGCCAGCAGAGAGCAGAAAAAGCAACTTTCTTGATCATAAGTATTTTTTAAACTTTTTAGTTTGCATTTTTCGATCTTTTGAGCTTTTCGACTACTGTT
This sequence comes from Protopterus annectens, assembly GCF_019279795.1. Lineage (NCBI taxonomy): Eukaryota > Metazoa > Chordata > Ceratodontiformes > Protopteridae > Protopterus > Protopterus annectens. Next base: position 1,536,266,471 of record NC_056745.1, on the reverse strand, counting down.
TGTGCCTATATTACTGTTTTATTACCTCATTTTCCTGTTTTTGTGAGCTTATATTGTTGATTGCACTTGTGGGCTAAAGTATTGCTTAAAAGTAACAAACAGGCTAATACACTCAAGTGTACCAGCCTTTCATAGCAATTTAGTCAAAAACAAAGCATTTACTGCATTTTTTTCTGTCTGTTTGCAAAAAAAAAAACAAAAATATTTCTCCTTTTCTAAACTTTCCTAGCTAGTTGTTCCAGTGATCAGATTTTGCTGATCCCTGGGCTTTGTATTTGGTTTCTGTGTTCCTCCATTTTCTTGTGTGGCCAGAGGTAGTTTCTTTACTCACCAGTGGAAGTGGGGAGTACTGAGCTGCTTGTTTGTCCTCAGAGGAGTGGTTAGAAGCAGCAACTAGTAATTCGTCGGCCATTTTGGGTCATTTCCTGTTTTTCCAGCCCCTGCTATAAAGCACGCGTTAGCGAAGCGCCTTTTAGCGCAGAGCTGCTACCGTTGCACACTAGGGCAGCGCCGGTTAATCAGATTTAAACTATTAGGGCTACCTAAAGTCCACTCTTCAAATTTTCCCTTAAAACTACCTTCCTCAAAGTATACTACTGTTCTCTTTAGTGTATCCTACAACTATAAATTATCTCTACTTGACTCCCAAGTAGACTTTTCTCTATCTGTATAGTGAAGCACTTGCTCCTACAGTACTTATCACCTCGATACAGCACTCTTGTTATAGAAAGTACCCCAAAAAGCAAACCCCATTTCTCGGTCACCCACATCCCCAGAACCTTTTCTTAAGTTTTTCTGTCTATTCCTTCTAGCATGTCGAGGGATCAGTTGCTAATGTCCTCTCCTGCTCAGCTGGTGAACCTGGGAATATTGAGGCAATGTTACAATTGCCTCATGTACACAGACAACCCTCTCCTCCTCCCACAAAACACAAATACATGCGAGAGATGCAACTATACGGCCAAACTGGAGGCTGAGCTCTCTCAACATAGGACTGGCATGACCAGACAGGAGGAGAAGGTAACCACACACACTATAGACCCAGTCTCACATAATACCATCACAACCTCAAATCATACACATAAACACACAAAGACATACTCGGAGGCTCTGATCAAAAATCTACCAAAACAGCAGAGGCCACCAAAGCAGACACCCAAACAGCTACCACCTCAGAACACAACACCTGCAACACATAGCCCACACAGTCAGAGTGTCAAGCAGTCACAGCCCTTAAGGCCAAACACAATGCCAGACACACTAGTCATTGGTGACTCCATAGTCAGACACACTGACGTCCCGCTCACCAGACTGAGTAAGGAGAAGGTCACAGTAAGCTGCCTGTCGGGTGCTAGAATCTGCCACATAACGCATGCACTCAGGTCTCTCAACAGCAGGTACAAGTACGACTCAATCATTGTCCACGCTGGTGTTAACGACCTGAGACGTACCTCCTTGGACTACATGAAAAGAGACATAGAGGAGCTCTCTGATTATGTAGCCCAAGCAGGTATGACCCTGACCTTGAGCAGTATCCTACCTTCACCAAGAATGATGCCACAATACAGAGATAAGATGATCAGCTTTAACAATTGGCTTAAACTCTGGTGTCATTCAAAGGGGATCCAATGTCTGTCTGCCTGGGATGACATGCTGGACAAGCCACGCTGCTCAAGGGACGGCTTGCACTTGTCACCCTGGGATTCCGGATTTTGGCAAAGGCTCTTGCCACCCCCATAGTGCCTTTTTAGGCAAGGCTCAAATTCTAAACCTACCACCCTAGAACAAAACAAAGAAAAAAAACTAAGGGTAATGCTGCTCAATGCCAGAAGTCTCAACCTCAAGATGCACGCACTCGAGGCCCTTCTCAGTATGGAGAACATCGATGTCTGTGCTGTGACAGAAACCTGGTTCAAGGCTCCTGAGAGCACCCCAGCACTATCAGGTTTTACCTCATATCATGCGTTCCGGCCCCAAAACCCGGACAATACCAAGAAAGGAGGAGGGGTATCCATATTCATCAAGGACACCCACACCTCAAGATTGGTGGCATCGCACGATGCATCGGAAACCATCCAGGTGCAATTAACCATAGGCAAGACTGCAATGCAATTTGTAGCATGTTACAGGCCACCCTCGCAAACTCAGGAACCTCATATGGCCTTCCTGAAAACACTGGAGGGGATAAATGTATCTCCGAACACCATCATACTAGGTGACTTCAACTACCCTAATATAGACTGGGAACACTACTCAAGCCCAAACACTCTAGCCCAAAAGTTCCTGGAATTCATAAACTCAAATGCCATGGAACAACTAGTCACCATCCCCACAAGAGGAGAAAACATACTTGATCTCATCATCACGAACATGGGAGCACAATGTTCAACGCCGGAAGTATACCCCTCACTGGTGAGATCTGATCACAAACTAATCTCGCTGGAGGTCCTCATCGCGCCCCCACCCGAAATGAAAAAGACCACAGTAAAGAACTTCTCAGCTGACTTCACACTTCTAAAGACTAGTGTGGTCTCCTTTAAGGCCCCTGAGCCGGCGGTTAACATTACTCAAACCGTTGAATCACTTACAAATACCTTCTACCAGCACCTGCAGGGCTGCATGGATCAGGCAATCCCAAGCAAAACAAAGACTCTTTGTACCAAAGGCAAGCGTCCAGTCTGGTGAACCCCAGCCATAAACAAACTCTACAACAAAAGGAGAAAGCTACTACAAGATAGAGCAAAATCCTTAAAAGGTAAGACACCGCTGATCACTATAAGTAAAAAGCTAAGAGCTCTCATAAAATCATCCAAAGCTAATTTTGAGAAAAAATAGCTAAGGACTCTAAAGACAACCATAAGGCATTCTTTAGCTATGTCAGAAACCTAGGAAGAAACTCCCAGATATGCTCAGAATTAGTTCAAAATGATGTGAAGATTACTGATCCTACAGACATTGCCAACATACTGGCTGACAGGTTCAGTGCAAACTCCCTCCCCTAAAGGAGAGATATCTATACCAAATGATTGTAGCCCCCAAACATCTCTAACGCCCAGGTGAGAACTGCTCTCTCCAAGGCAAAGAACACAGCATCCATGGGACCTGATGGTGTCCCCGGCTGTGTGCTCCATGAACTCAATGAGGAATTAAACCCACAGTTAGGACAGCTGTTTAATCTTAGTCTCACCTCCGGATACGCATCAGGAGTGGCGCAGCGACTGTGGTCCCACTCCACAAAGGCGGTGCCTCCACCGACCCTGGAAATTACCGTCCCATTAGCTTGACAAGCCTTATCTGCAAAGCCATGGAGAGGATCATAATGGATCTCATAAATAAAGACATAGGGAACTTGCAGACTTTGGATCCAACCCAGTTTGGCTTTGTCAAAGGCAGATCATGCCTTCTAAACTTGGTTGACTTTTTCGAAACAGTCACCAAGGCCATTGACGAGGGAAAGGCAGTCCATACAGCCTACCTAGACCTGGCGAAGGCTTTTGATACAATACCTCATTCGGGTATCATTGAAAAACTCATCAACTTAAATGTAAACCCATACATTACAAGATGGGTTGCAAACTGGCTGAGTGACAGAACCCACAGGGTCAGAGTTGCTGGCGCCATGTCAGACTCAAAGCCTGTCACAAGTGGTGTCCCACAGGGCTCAGTCCTGGGCCCACTCTTGTTTGGCATCTACTTTTCTGAAGTACAAGCAAACACAGGAGGGTTATGGCTGACAAAGTTTGCAGATGACTGCAAACTGGGCCGTGGTTGAAAACACATCCGACACAGATATCCTTCAGAAGGGTCTCACAGAAACGGATAACTGGTGCCAGAGCCATGGCCTAAAGTTAAATGCCAAGAAATGCATAGTCATACCCTTCGGGAAAAATAAGGTTACCCCTAGCTACCATATAGGTGGCAATCCCTGAACACAGAAGAAGTTATTAGGGACCTGGGAACCCAGGTTGACAGTAGCCTTTCATTCGACACTCATATTGCTAAAGTAGTTAGGAAGACCTTCTACATTGCCCACCTTATCATGAAGGGATTCACATCTAGATCAAGGGAAGTCATAGTCTCCCTATACTCATCACTCATAAGACCAATGATCGAGTACAATGCCCCATTCGGAATGTATCTGACCCGACACTTGCAGCAGCTGGAGAGGCCACAAAAGTTCCTCACCAAAAGGATAAAGGGTCTCAAAATCTGTCTTATGCTGCCCGACTGAAAGAACTCCAGTTATATTCAGTTGCTTACCGCTTGCTCAGAGGTGACCTATGCCTGACATACAAGGCCATGTCAAACCCAGATTTGATGAACATGCTTCATCTCAAAAAATCTAGATCCCTCAGAGCCACAAGGGCGGGAGACTTAAACCTCGACACGGTTATTAATAGGACGTTCTGGAGGGATAGATTCATCACCCAAAGACTCCCTATGCTGTGGAACAAAATCCCGGTTTATGTGAGGCAGAGCACCTCACTGGCCTTGTTCAAGAGGAATCTTGACCAATGGATGGGAGATCGCAGATACACCCCAGGGGTTACCTCAGTGTCACTGCTTGACAGAGGCACAGCAAAATAATGGGCATAGTTTCTCCAAACTAAAGGGGTGGCGTAAGCCACAAAACTGTAGGGCTAGGCTTATAAATGCCCTCGGGCAGATAGCCTAGTATGAACCTATGAACCTATGAACCTATGAACCTATGAAGTAGATACATTAATTTAGAGTTAAGTTGACTTAGACTGCCACCTTGAAAAGAAAATGTTCGTATAATTCATGTGGTGGACAACGCTGATAGCAGAAAAACTGTACAATTTGTGGAGGACTGAATATAGTAATTAAATGTGGGGATAAACTAGCTTGAGAGACAAGATGAAAGACCCCATGGTGTGGAATGCATGCATATTAGGGAAGGCCACCCGAGGCATCTACTGTTTAATTAATTTCAAATTAAAAGATTGACTCATGAGAACTGCCATGTTTGGAAGTGGCCAGTTTATAAGAGGATTCATAATAACTGGGGAAAATTATTTTGTATTTCATATCTACTAGTAGAGGTTAAAACGCATGCCAACTACATGATATCTTAGACAGAAGAAGGTGGTAGTCTGTATGATTTATTGACCTGTATTTGAAATAATTTGGCATGCAGAAAGCTTTTTGGACTATAAGTAAGAAAGAAGGCATGCTTATTGATAGACATTTTACATAATCTTTAGCAGTGGTGTCAAAATGCAATGGATTATTCTCCAGCAAATGCACTGACTACTTAGCAAGGGTGTAGTCATTTCTGTTGTGGTGAAGCCTGGTGTGTCAAAGAACTCACAAATGGTTATGCAGGGAATCAAAAGACATGAAAAGAGTAAGGCTAGCAACAGTCTTATAATCACTGAAAATGGAATGAAACAAGATATGAGAAGGTGGATAGAAGACGGATAAATGAATCAGGGAAGAAGGAGGTGGGGCATTTTGTGAAAGATCCCCACTTAATATTGACAGTAAAGCTATAATTGAGGTTAGCAGAGGAGATGGAGAATTATGATAAGCAAAGTGCAAAAAGCAGAGCTGGTATAGAACAGACATGACTGGAAGATTTGAGGGTGGTCTGTGGAGAGGAATGAAGGTCAAATAAATGCAGTCTGTTGGCTTTCTGGAGACTTTGGTATGGTGTTACACCAGCTGCTTTGTTGTTAGAAAGGGAAAACACTGTAGCTGATAGAGTTAATATTGGACAGATGTTGTAATGAAGAGAGAGGGTTGAGGTTTTACCAGTGATGGTGCAGTTAAATATGTTTACTCCTTTTTTTCTTTCTTTTGTGGTTTTCCTTTTTTCCCTCATCACCTTATCCTACATTTTATGTTTGTGAGTGCTGACTGTAAGAAGGTGGTTAAACTGAAGATGAGAATCCTAACATGTGCACTACTGGGGTCAAAGCCAGACAGAGCTGGGGGCCTGATGTAAGAGAACATTCACAGACTTTCATAATAATGCTGTGAAGGTACTTGCATGGTTAACCATCTAGTTCTTCAGTCTCCTCCAAAGTGGTAGGACAGGAGTTATTATTAAATGTCAGCTGTGTTGTGGAAGGTAAAAGGAATAGCTTTTTTGAATAAGTAATTATTGACTCAGTTGTCAAGGACTAAAGTACGTTCCCATTATTTTTCTGTTAGTGTGATGTATGTAGCATTTGCTTGCATTGTAGATATATTCTGTCACCTGGGAAAGGACTTCTAATTTCTTTTTTTTTTTTGTGATGGTGTTTTTGAAATACGCAGTGACATCTAAAACATGTTTTCTGATTGAGGAATGATTGATATGTTTTTAATGAAACATTTCTTTTTGTTTTATTTAATTAAATCAATATAATTTGTAAATAGGAAGATAGCAACATTTGAACTAAGAGTCAGTTAAAATGGGCTTTCTTCTGTATTTCTTGTCTGTTGTCAGTTAGATGATATTCTTATTTTAAAGAACTTGGAGACAATGAGAGCTCATGGTACTTTGATTTGTGTATATAGAGTACGTCTCATCCTTTTCCTTTGTATTATTTGATTATGATTAATTTAAGAGATTTTCCATATAGCATGCAGAATATGGATGGAATGATAGATCAGCTAATTAGTAACGGGGATCAGCATATTAGAATATTGATGGAAATTGAAGAGAGGATAGGTTGGGAAAGCTGAAATGGAAAGTGTTTCATTGACTTTAGTTGTAAGTGGAATGCAGATGCTATGGCTGCAGCTATTCGTATAAGAGTGGACAAAGGTGATTGGCACTATTACCTGCTGGGGTGAATATTGGTGGGTAGCTTAAATGACTAAGGAGCTGCTTTGTCCTAGCGACAGAAGGGCAGTTAAGGATCTATTGGGAGTCATGCTGTGGAAGAGGTTTGCACAGGGACATGGAAGGTAAGGGAGTTAATAACTACATTAAAAAGGAATGAATGTGAGCTGTACTTGTTAGGGAGAGAGTCGAGGCTTTATTAATTGTGGATTCTGAGTTAACGAAATTTACAAGGAAGGGCTTTGTTTAGTTAGTGATCCAAAGTCTACTACTCAGGGGAAGGACAAACTAGAAATGGTGCAGGAATTGTGGAAAATGAGAGGGTACAGAAGACAGTAAGAGATGTCATAAAAATTAGTGATAAACTCATGGCAGCTAGACTATAGTGTAAATATATTGCAGCATTCATAATTTCAGCCTATTCCTCACAGCAAGGCTGAAATGGTGAGGAAAGGAATGTATTCATGTAACAGTTGTAGGACCTACTGAATAAAGCAGGACATCATGAACTGGTATTGATAATGGGAGATCTGAATGCTCATATATAGACACAGAGAACTGGATATGGGGATTGTCTTGGTGCAAAAAGAATAAAGAAGGAGTGGCTATTCTTGCCTTCTATCTGGCAAATGGTTCCATCCTTGCTAACACACTTTCAGCAAGAGAGACACAGTCACAAGATCCCACACAAGAGTGTCCAACATACAAGTTAGGTAGATTTACTCCTAGTAAGGAAGGAGCATGGGGTAAAGTCAGAGATTGTAAAGTCATCCCCAGTGTAATAGTCAGCCTACTGCATAAACCACTGCCAAGTTCAAACAGCTGCAAACAGTGGTCAGAGAAGCCTGTAATGTCAACAGAAACTAGGCTGAAGATCTGGAAATTGATTGAATTGAATGCATAAGAGTTCAAGGAAATACTCTGGTCTCTAGTACCTCAGGAGAAGTAGAAGAAATAGATGCAGTTGAAGAAGAATTGAAACATCACAAAAAAGCATGCATGAGTATTAATGAACAGATATGTGGAAGAGTCTCATATGGAAATAAGGTACATAAGGAAAGCTTGTGGTGGAATGCAGAAGTCCAGGAAGCTATCAAATGAAAGAAGGCCAGGAAAAAGTGATAAAAAAGATGGACCAGGCCATGATGGAATACTGGTTGCCTAACAAAGAGGCTAAGGAGAGAGCAGTTGTAATAGCAAAGAACAATAATCAGAGTCACACTACCAACTTCTAGACAGTCCCCAGGATTCATTAGGCAGAAAATTCTGTGCAGGAACAGTGTAGCCATTCCTGCACAGAATATGGCTGCCGAGTGATCCAGCAAACAGCTGATATGACATGCACGAGCGTGCCTACACTGTCTCTGCATAAATATGACTGCAGAATGCTAATTACCTTATTTGCCAGTGAAAACCATGCAAATGAGGTGAATTAGCGATTCACCAAGTAGGCAGGTATCTATGCAAGAACAGTGTTACTTGTCAAAATGTATTTGATTACTAACCGAATACATTTCTGCAAATAACAAAACAGAGGCGTGACAGCTCCCAAGAAAGCATGTATTACAGTGGTTAGGCATGCCTATGGCCAAATATATTCACATTGGTATGTAAAACTGATTCTTTCTTATAAAAATCAAAGTAATTTTTTTTTTGGTCGATCTCAGCCAATTAAACATAGGGCAGAGGCACGCAAATGGGATTGTGCCTAAAAATAAAATGTGAAAACCCAATTTTGGGGGAAGTCTGCATTTTGGTATTATAGTCTATGGCATGCAGAATCTAAACAATGCCAGAGAACACTGGTTGTTAAGGGAAAGGGCTCCGTGTTAGTACAGTAACTATGGACTAAGGCAGTGAGGTATGCAAATGAAAGGAAATTTACTGAATCACAAAAATCTCTAAGTCCCAAACTGCACCTAACTGTGTACGTGCTCTAGCATGGTAGTATAACTAGGAGGAACAACAGACATGAAAATGGGGTGTTTCAGGCATGTTGTAAGAACACTGGAGCCCTATGGTGCAGTGATAAGCTTTACTTAGTACAGCTAAGCAAGGGGGCATGTCTGAGGCTGTATTGACTTATTCCATGAAATGAGGAGCATATTCACACCCAGGGGTGGACCATTTCTTCCTCTTTACATTAGCTAACTGGGGTTGCATGGCATGCACCGGTTCTAAAACAAACAAACAACAACCCCCCCCCCCCGGAAATAACAGGAATGCTTTAATTTGGGCACCGGGTTTTTGCTGCGTGCCTCGGGGCTTAAAAGGGGAGGAAATGGGAAGAGAAAACTGAAAAAAGGAAAATAGCAGAATTAAAGCAATCTAGTACAAATACCATAGCTGGCAGGTGGAATGAATCATAGTCAGCCAAACATACAGGCAGCATCTGCAGCACAACAGCATAAAGTATGGAAACACTTTACAGACTGTTTTTTTCCCAAATTCTGTGCACCATTGGTGTACACATATGGGAGAATTTTAACTGGAAAAATGTTAGGGGCTGCCATTGCTTTGATATATCAGTATGTGCTAGAGGCTGAGGGCGGAGAGGAGGATAATGCTGACAACCGCCAAAGACCAAGGAAGAGGAGAAGAGTGTTCAGACCCAGGGTAACTTACCATGGGCTACATGATCTGGAGATAGTAGAGCGCTACAGGGTGGACAGAGACATAATTCAGCAAATCACTGAGCTGTGCTGGCCTCATCTCAGACCTAGAACCAACAGAGAGGAACCCATCCCAGTAGATACCAAGGTATGTGTAGCCTTAAGAATTCTAGCTACTGGTACTTTCAAAGACCTACTAGGGACATCATGGGGGTCTCACAGGCATCTGCATTTGGGATACTCCACCAGTTCCTGGATGCCATGCTACCACATGCTGGTGAGCACATTTACTTCCCCAACACCCATGAGGAGAGGACCAACAATATGTGTCTCTTCCACCATGTAGCAGAATACCCGGAGGTACCGGGTGCCATAAACTGCACACACATCCACATCAAAGCATCACCCAGTGAACAGAGTAGAGTCTACATAAACTGCAAGGGATTCCCCTCCATCAACTGGCAGGTCATTTGCAATGCCCAGAGCATTATCATGAATGTGTGTGCTGGCAGCCCTGGAAGCTATCATGACTCCCACATCTGGCATTTGTCACAGTTGTACCAGGCATGTGCCAGTGGGGGCATCCTGTATGGCCATCTGGTGGGTAATGCTGGCTATGCACTGGAGCCATGGATGATGATGCCCATCAGAAATGCACACACACCCATGCTAGAATGCCATAGGCATACTCATAAACCCGGATCATTATAGAGCGTGTGTTCAGGATGCTCAAGTCATGGTTCTGCTGCCTTGACATGTCTGGTGGAGTCTTGCAGTACTCTCCAGCCACATGTATGCACATGTTGATAGTATGCAGTATGATCCTGTGGAAACAGCTGCAGCAGGAACAGCACAGGGAAGGGCCACACAGCCCACCACTGTTGCCAACGTCCCCACAGGCACAGAGGAACTCAGAGGAGGCCCCTGAGCCTGCTCCTGTAGGCAGACAGAGGCATGCCCAGTATGCTCAGGCCGTGGCAAAGAGGCAACGCATAGCACATACACACTGACAGTGTAGAGACCCCAGGGACTGACACCTTTCTGTGACTCGCACACACAGTAAGATGGATGACACACACATCACATTACCTGTAACTTACCATGTATAGACAGTATACTGTATGCATCCAACATAGGTAGCCCTCAAGCACTGTCCATACAACTTCCGCAAGCACAAGGTAAGTCAGTCTTCTTAACAATAAATTAATGGATTAGTATGTTTTGCTAGCATATCTATGGTAATGCTGCATGCATGCAAAGGAATGGAGTGGCCTACTGGGATAGCAGCATACAACTGACAGCTATGTGGGACACAAGGAAATGTCTGGCCAACACTGGCCTTCACACGGTATGCAGTAGTACCCAAGGTGGCAAATCTCACTGCAGTATATGTGTGGGGACAACTAACTGGGGGGGGGGTCATAGGTCACGGGCATTGATGTCAGTGTGGGGGTCTCATAACCACCCCTCACACCCACAGAGCAAGTCAACTGTAGAAAACCACAGAGAAATGTCTGGTAAAGGCACACAAATGGCGGCAATGTTGAATTACCCCTACAGACTCACAAAGTGATAGCACAGCAGGACCCACAGTTGCAGTAAAGCTATGAAGGGTAAGAAGTCTGAAACTCAAATGTATGCCAGTAGAATCTGACCTATGCTCTTTACTGATATGCCTCTAGACCCTGAAGCAAGGCACAATAGTATGGTAAATAGAACCAAAATGTAAAGCAAATATCAGCACAGTCTGAGCAAATGTGTCCAGTTGACAGGTGTGCCCCCCCCCATATACCCCACACAAATGCAGTAACATGTATGTTTGCAGGGAAATAGCAGTATAGCAGACATTGGCAGAGGTGTACCAATACACATGAAAACATGTTGCCTGTCCACAATATGCAGGGGTCAATAAGCTATGTGTCTATGTGGTTAATACTGTCTGGATCTGGCCAGCACATTCTCCCAGCAGTCGTCTTGTAGTGCCCTAGGTGCAATGCTGTCTTTAACAGGACCATGTGCAGATACCTGCAGTGCCAGCTGTTATGCATGTCATTGACACCCACTGCTCTGCCATTGACATACTTGGAAGTCACAGTGCTATGTGGAATATACTACACATATTAGTGACATCTAAAAGAATGTGTAGCTGAGGTGCCAAGGCTTTTATGAATATAAGTGCTTTTTGGTACTGTTGCCAGTGGTTATTCTCAATAATCCTTTTTCTTATGTTTGTTTTTACATATAATGGACATACCTGCACAGTTGAATGCACTCTGCACCCACACCCATAACTCCCAACCTCTGACAGCATGATGTCTGGACAAGGGCAGAAATAAAAGTGGAACAAAGGCACAATGATAGGCATGTGTTGTAAATATCACCCTTGCATACTGAGAAAGTTGGTAAGGTGCAGGGTTTGCAGTAGCGAGAATTGTCTGAAGGTTAGGTAGTCTGAAACAGTAATGTCTGTCATTATTTTGTAACATCACTTTTCAATTATATGCAACTAACTTGCCAAAAAAACACAGGTTTACATAGGAAGGATGAAACCTCTAGCATACAGCTGGAGAACCTGCCCAGAAATGTACAGGTGAGAGTTATGCCCACACAAGGATATGACATCTCAGGTTAGAAAGGTACCACACAAGCAGGAGATCCCTAGCCAGTATATCACCAGGTTGCTGAACTGTTTACACAGCTGTGTCATTACTACACTGGCTGTAGCCACACCTCACAAATTACCTTGTTGGGCAAGAATGTACATAGCTGCTCTCAGAATATTGGTCTATGCATCATACAATTAGTATTCCTCTGGTAAAGCACTGTGATGATCTGATGATGTCTGGCACTAGGTAATAACACAATACATTGCAGTGTTAGATTACAGATATGTCAGGAAATGTCTACTAAATAAAACAAGTACACCAAGGAAACTCCTGTGTACTCCTGAGAGGTATGGCTATAGCACACAAAACCCTAGACTGGAGTACACCTATCTCTGGAATAGAGTCCCTTTCTAACAATAGAAGGTCACACTGGGCATGCTTCTACACTTAGAGAATCACAGGACATGTGGAACCCTCATCAGAATATATGACTACATTGTGTATGTCTGTGCATGCAGACAGCTATATACACCTCAACTGTCCCCCCCCCCACACACACACACACCAGACAGGATTACCCTCAGCAAGCTGTAGGTGGCCCATATGTGGTATATCTGCATCTGTTGCGTGCGATACACACACATATGCATGGGCAATAGATAACAACATATGTCAAGCATGCATGCACATAGATGTGGGGAACTGAAACCAGACAGTGATAGAGAGAGCATCACAGGGGGACACAGACAGAGGGACTCACACACACATATACCCTGAATGGCATACAGTGATGTCTCGCTGTGGATAGTGGCATACCAGTTGCAAACAGTTGCGCATGCCAGCATAAAAGATGAGCCCCATTGTGTAACAGTACTGAGGTTGGGTTTATTATATCACATCACCTGCCTGCCTGTGTGTGCATGTGTGTGTGTGTGTGTGTGTGTGTGTGTGTGTGTGTGTGTGTGTGTGTGTGTGTGTGTGTGTGTGTGTTTGTGTGCGTGCATGTGTGTGTGTGTGTGTGTGTGTGTGTGTGTGTGTGTGTGTGTGTGTGTGTGTGTATGTATCTCCATAGGTCTAAGTATCAGGAGACTCTTCCCACTCAGTACACTTCACATTGCCCTACTTCACAAGATCTGCTGTTGTCATTCACCTTAGAAGTTCCATTGGACACTGACCCCCCCTATAAGCTCTGTACCTCGTGCGATAACTGAATAATACTATAGTACAAATAACTAGATATGTAGGGGTTCTAATATCAATTCTGGCAACAGTGTGCATGTGCGACAGTTGTGTATGTGAGAGTGAGGGAGTGTGTGTTTGTTTGTTTGTAGGTGAAACAGTTTTACGCCATTCCCATGGACAACACTTCACAGTACCCCACTTTACCAGTCCTGCTGATGTCATTCTCCTTATCGGCACCTTTGGTCAGTTGTCATCCCAGTAAGCTCCATAATGTGTATGATAACTGTGTAACACTATAGTACAAAATCACTAGCTAGACACAGATTTTAATCACAGATCTGGCAAATGTGTGTGTGTACGTATGTTTGTTAGAAGAAGAATTTTGATAGGTTTCCCACCCACTGCCCTACTTTATCAGTCCTGCTGATATCATTCCCCTTATCAGCAACTTTGGCTAGTTATTAGCCCAGTAAGCTCTGTAGCGCATGTCATAACTATGTAGCACTATAGTACAAATAACTAAATAGACAAGGGTTCTACTCTCAGACCTGGCACATGTGTGTTTGGGTATATAAGTGTGTATGTTGGTAGAAGGATATATTTTGATTAGTTTCCCACCCACTGGCCTACTATATCAGTCATGCTGATGCCATTCCCCTTATAGGTTCCTAGGTGTGTACTAGGGTAATGGTCCTGAAACCTTTAAAAGCCTAGCCCATAGAAGTGCCATGCCATTATGCCACCCAACTTTAGCTCCCAGAGCCTCTATCAAGTAGAACCACTGGAGTGATCTCTGGGGTGAACTTTCTATTACCCATCCACTCATCAAGATTTCTCTGGAACAGGTGCTTTGCTTGACATGTATGGGACGTCTATTGCAGGGCATGTGCAGTCTCTGGGTGAGGAACCTGACCCTCCAGCATGTTGTGTTGATTGTGGTAATAAAGTTGAGGTCTCTGCCATGTGTGGTGTGGAGGGATTTCGATGTCCTTAAATGTAGCATTCCTAAATGAACTGGGTCAGACATGGCTTTGTAAGTCAAGCAGAGATTGCCTTTAAGTAGATGATATGAGACAGAGAATAGCTGGAGTCTATTGAGTCTGTCTGTGTATGATATGTGTTTAATGCCTAGGATCCTCTTTGTGAGGTACTTCTGTGGCCTCTCCAGCTGTTGCAGTTGTCTAGTGAGGTACATGCCAAATGGGCCATTATATTTGATGCCTGGTCTAATGAGGGAAGAGTACACCAAGAGGATGACCTCTTTCTTCCTGGATGCAAAACCCTTGGTAATGAGATGTGCAACATAGAGGGACTGCCTGACCACAGTGGCAATGTGGTGGTTGAAGGAGAGGTTGCTGTCAACCTGTGTCCCCAGATCTCTTGTAATGCCTGCAGTGTTTATTGGGCTCCCATTGGTGTGCTACTTAGTGGGAACTGAGTTTTTACCAAAGGGGATGATGATGCATTTTGTCTTGTTAAGCTTCAGGCCATGGTTTCCACACCAGTCAGTGGTGTTAGTGAGGCCTTCCTGTAGGATGTCTGCATCACTTGTGGAGTTAATGATGGCTCCCAGCTTGCACTTGTCTGTGAACTTGATCAGCCAGAGTTCCTTTTTGTTGACCTGGACTCCTGAGAAGTAGATGCTAAACAGGAGAGTACCCAGGAGTGATCTCTGTGGGACTCCACTCATGACTGGTTGGCAGTCTGACTTGGAGATCGCTACTTTCACACTGTGTGTTCTATTGTGAGCCAATTTGCAACCCACCTAGTGATATAATGGTTGATGCCTAGTTTTGTTGGTTCATCAATTATGCCTGACTAAGGAATGGTATCAAAAGCCTTGGCCAGATTGATGTAGGCTGTATGCAGTGCCATACACAGCCCTGGTTTCTGACTCAAAGAAGTCAATCAGGTTGAGCAGGCATGATCTCTCATTCACAAAGCCAAACTGTGTGGGGTCCAGAGTTAGTAGATTACCTATATCTTTGTCAATCAGTTCCCTGATGATGCACTCCATAGCTGTACATATCAAACTTGTCAGGCTATTGGGCTGATCATTTCCAGAGCCTGTAGTCGCTACCCCTTTATGGAGAGGGATGACTGTAGCAGTGCGCCATTTGGGAGGGACAAAGCCTGAGGTGAGGCTATGACTGAACAGGGCACAAAGATGTCATACCAGGTATCTTTGTAGTTCATGTAGAACACAGCCAGGGATATGTTTCGGTCCCATGGAAGCTGTATTCTTGCCCATGGACAATGCAGGTTTAACCTTGGCTGCAGTAATCCAGGGTGCATGACATTCTTCTGGCATTCTGATTGTTCCCCAGAGAGGGGGTAAAACTGGCACTGAATGAGCTGGGAAAAATGTTGGCAATATCTGTTGGCGCAGTGTAGCAGGTAGCATTGTGTAGTAACTCAGAGCACTTCTGGGTATTGCCATGGAGGTTCTGATATAACTATCAAATGATTTGTGATTGTTGTCAGTGCCTGCTGCAATTCTGCCATCATAGCTATCTTTACAAGATTTCATGAGGGATCTCAAGTTGTTGAGGCTAATAAGGGAGTTTTACCACTCTTGGGACTCCACCTTTTTTTGCAACAGTTTCTTCCTTCTGTTGTACAGGTTATTAATGGCAGGTGATCACCAGATTGGCCTCCAGTGTTTGTAGGAGAGCATCATGGTTCTGTTGGGTATGGCTAGTTCATGCATTGATGTACATGTTTGTACAGTGCATTTGTGTATGATTCAACAGTCAGGCAGCTATTTTCCATTGACATGGTTAGCCATCTCTGTTTTTAGGAGAATAAAGTCAACTTTGGAGAAGTTTTTTAAGGTGATTACCCTTGTGGTAGGTGTGGGTGAGATGTGGATTTCCATGGTGATTACTTTATGGTTGGATCGGACCAGGTAGGGATTGACTACTGTTGTCAAGCAACGGTCCCATATGTTAGCAATCAATACAGGTCAAGGATGTTGCTTCCTCTACTGGGGGTCAAAATGAGCTGGTCCAGCGCATTGGGAATGATGAATTCCAGGAAGCTTTGGACCAGTGCACTGGTGCTAGAGTATCATTCCTATTTAATGGAGGGGTAGTTGAAGTCTCCTAGTATGAAAGTGTTTGGTTGGACCTTGATAAATTCCAGGGTTTTGAGGAATGTGGATTGAGAGTCTAGAGACATGGATGGGGACCTATAGCAGGCTATAACCTGGATTGCACTATTATCCAATGTCAGTTGTACCTGAAGTATCTCAGATGCATTATGCTGGGATACTAGTATGGAGGTGTGCATATCCTTTATCAATATGCAGACACCACTGCCTTTGAAGCTGTGATCCATGTTTTGGAGCTGATAGGTATGGAATGAGTTATGGCTTGGTAGTGCAGGGGTGCTGTCTGCTGCTGTAAACCAGGTCTCTGTTACAGCACAAATGTCAATGTTCTCCATTTTGAGGAGTGCTTCGAGTGACTGCATCTCGAGAGTTAGATGTTTAATGTTAAGCAGTGTGACCCTCATATTGCATTTATTTATAGCTGTTACAGTGGTAATTTGATTTGGAAAACCACCCAAAATGCACTATAGGGGTGGCAAGACACTTAGCCAGTACCTGGAAACCCAGGGATGACAGATGCAGGCCATCTCTGGCAAGCCATTGTGATCTGTCAATCATGTCATCCCAAGCATATAGATATTGAATCCCCTGAGTATCCCCTTGAAGTCAATCATTTGTTTGTACTGTGGTATCATTCTGGGTGACAGTAGTATACTGCTCATGGCTACTATCATACCTACCTGGCCCATATAATCTGAGAGCTTCACCATATCTCTTTTCACGTAGTCTAGGTAGGTGAGTCTCAGGTCATTCACACCCACATGGACAATGAAAGAGTGATACTTGTAGTTGTTGTGGAGTGACCTGACTGGGTGTGTTATGTGTTGGATTCTGGCACCTGATAGACAAGTGACTGTTACCTTCTCCATATTCAGTCTAGTGAGTGGGACATCAGTGTGCATCATGATTGAGTCACGTATGATTACTGTATTGGGCAAGGTGGTTAGCCTTAGGGGCTTAGGTTGAGGTGCACACTGTGTAGGTGAGATATGTATCCAGTGTTTTGCTCTGTGTTGTTGTGGTCGAGTAGGTGTCTGGCTTGGTGGTCTCTGCTTAAAAAAAACACAAAAAAAACAACCAAATAAAAAATTAAAAATAAATAAAAAATAAAAAGAACCACTCTCAGTACAACACAGGAGCCAAATTTAATCTGTTAAGCGATCTCCTGTTTTTCTAGTATTAAATGGTGGGGAACTCCTTTTTCACTAGGTAATACCTGACAAATCACTTTAAAAAAGAAAATGATGATTACTGTGTTCTGAACGATGTCTAGCCAGAGCGTTTGTTGGAGTCTTTGGAGGTTGTGACAAGGGGTATGTATGTGAGGTCACAATGTCTGACAACAGTGTCCCTCACACACTGTTGCATGCACACACACCTGGTACATGTACATGTAAAGCTGTACCTTCCATATGACATGGTAGGTGCATTCCCACTCTGCCACACTTCCTGTTGGGAATGTCTGCAGGGCCACAGCCTGCAGACACACAGATACCTGGAACACAAACAGAATACAGCATGGTAGACTACATTCAGTCAGTGGTACTAACAGCAATAATGTATCCTGGCTAATAAGGTACATACACCTGTATGTGTAACCATAACAAATGCAAGCCGACAATACCTTACACAGTATTACATAGCTACACTGTACTATACTCACCCTGTGCATCAGACCCATATTAGCTTGTCCCTGCATTGCTGTTATGGATGACAGGTATCATCATATACACAGGGTGTGGTGTGGGTGTGCCAGAGGCCTAGGCTGGGCCATACGGTTGACATCATATGTGTGTGTGCTTGGAGGGGTATCCAATAGATGGGCTGTGCAGAGGTGCTGTGTATGTCTGGAGGTGACCTGATGTGATACAGATGTGTGTGTGTGTGTATGTATGCACATAGTCATGCCATGTGGCTGCCCTACATAGGGGTATGTTGGACAGCTGTGGACCGTACATGGCAGTGTGTCCAGTTCACCTTCTCTGGCCATGGACATGGGAACTGGTATCCCTGGCACAACCAGGCACAAGGCCAGATGCAGTACGGGTTCCTGCTGGTGATTGCTCTATGCTGGATCCATGTCCCTGATGGACCAGCCAGGACCATGTGCCCATGGCCTGCTCCGGTGTGATGTGGACATTAACCCCCCCCCCTTCGATAGTGCTGATGTCACTGCCACTATGGGAGTGTGAAGGTGCATGGCCTCATAGACTCTCAGCTATTGTTGGTGTTGACCTACGTTCACATGGCCAATGGCCATCTCTCAGTACACGCTCTAGCACAGACATGCCACGGTCAAGGATTGCCAAGGTCTCACCCTACTGTATATTCATGACCTCAGTATTTTGACATGTGGCCTTAACAAGATCATGTATGTTGCCACTTATTTCAGGAAGAGTTCCATCCACCACCCTGAGTATTTGTCTGGTGTGATGCTCACTATGTGCCTGTGCATCCATGACAGCCTGAAACTTTTGTCTAGTGACACCTGCTGTGGCACTTGTGACAGCAGCTTGATGAGCAGCAGTTCTCCTGTGAGCACCCCTGTCCATCCGCCCGTGTGGGACCACACCTGCACTCTGGCTATGGCCAGTGGCTACACTCAAACCTGCCATAGTCACCACACTAGCCTGTTCCATGCCACCACCTGCCAACTGTCCATCATCTGTGACCACTGGTGATGGGGTATGTTTGGGCATTGTCTCCATGTGCGAGGATGGTGTGGACAACAGTGGGATGCCAACCACTGGCACAGATTCAGCCCTGACAACCCCACCTGTACCTCACTATTCCTCTCTTCATTATCAGAGTCTGCAGAGACAATGACATCAGTTTCCAAGTGGGAGACCCCAAACCCCATCACCACCTATGAGGGGAAGACAACATATGTACATTAATACCTGCACTTTGAGGTTGGATGGTACACACAACCACATACACATTCACACACACACATGCGCACACACACACACACACACACACACACACACACACACACACACACACACACACACACACACACACACAAACACACTTACAGGTGAGGTGGCACAAATCTGTTACACAGACCTCACATTACCCAAATGGTGAGATGCATGACACACGACCCTCAACTTCATGCATTGCAGCCAGTTTTACTACATGTAGCTAACAATATACAACTCTGGGATACATGAGTGGTGTTAGTAGGTGATGGCCCTTCCCCAGCACAGACTGCACTCATCTACACATCATTGCTGTTTACCTGTATAGCACAGTGGCAAGTACTACAGAACATACCTGACAACTGTACAGATACTTGCAGGATGTGTAGATGTCTGGCTCATATGTTTGCTCTGTTTCTCATAATCCCTGTGTTTGTCTGATACATAACTGGGATGCTCTGAAGAGTGATGTCACTAATTAATAACATACATTTGAGTTTCAGATCTCCAAACAAGTAGTAAATATATGGTCATACAATTCCTGTTACACCACCAACCTTCTAAGCTTACAGTGGATGTGATAAGTGTACACAACCCTGTTAACATGCCATGTTCTTGTAATATACAAAATGAGACCGCAATAATGCATTCAAAAATGTTACCCACCTTTCATGTGACATATGATCTGTGCAATCCAATCGGTAAACAAGCAAATGTGTTATGTGTAAAATATAATGTATGAACTATGTGCAATATGGTGGTTGCATAAGTGTGCATATCCTTAAAATGATACTTTGCTGAAGCACCTTGTAAGTGACTTACAGCATTCACTCTTCTTGATAAGGTGTCTATCAGCATGGCACATCTTGACTTGGCATTATTTGGCCACTCTTCCTTAAAAAGGACCCCCAACTCTGTCAGATTGCAAGGGCAGCTCATGTGCACAGCCCTCATCAGATCACACTGGGGTTTTGCTATTGGGTTTAGGTCTAGGCTCTGGCTTGGCCGATCCATAAACATGAGTGTGTTAAGGTGGAGCCATTCTTAGGTCTCTTTGGATGTATACTTCGGGTCTTTTGTGCATGTTGAAGGCTGACACCCCTCCCCATCCTCAATGTTCTTGCAGATGCCTGATGGATTTGGGCCAGACATGAGTGTTACTTTGAACTGTTCAGAATTCCTACCACCATGACTACAGGCCCAGCTTCAGCTTTAGAACAGCATTCCCACAGCAGGGCAATGCCACCGGCATGATTCACCATGGGGATGGTGGTCTTCAGGTGAAGAGAGGTGCTGCTTGTGCAGCATACGTACCTTTTGGTATTGTGACTGTGAGGTCAATCCATAGTCTCATACCACCATAACACATTTTCACACATGACTTTGGGAGGCTTGATGTGCTGTATTGTAATTTGTATCCACCCCTGGATGCTTTTGTGTGGGGAAATGCTTCCATCTTCAGACACTACCCCATAGGCTAGACTTATGTAGAATATGGGACATCATTCTCACATGTAGTACACAACACCAGTATTTGCAAGTCATTCCTGCAACTCCTTCAGTGTTGCTGTATGTCTTCTGGCAGCCTCTCTGACCAGGTTTGGACTTGTCTTTTCATCAGTTTTGGAGGGACGTCAGGTTCTTTTCAACAGCACTGTTGTCCCATATTCAATCCACCTTTTAGTGACTATCTCCACTGTGTTCTATACAATGCTGTGGTAATGTTGTTGTACCCTACTCCTGACTGATACCTTTCAAATATGTGATCCCTTTGCTGCTTTGTAAGCTGTCTGCAAGCCATGGCGGTTGTTATTGTAGGCAACTGAGCAAGTGTCATGAATATCCTACTTGGGCAGGAGACTGTTATTTGGTGTTACTCAGATTGCCTTTACTTGATGGCAGGTGTGTACCCAAGCAGACTGAACTCTGTCAGTAAATCACAAGCTGCTGCAATAAAATATTTGAAGGGTGTGCACACGTATTCATCCAGCTTATTGTAATATTTGTATACTCCATATTTGGTGCCCAACAGATTAGTTGGTTTTACAAGTGAATTGTTCATGTTATGAGTCACATTAAAGGTTGGAAAGGTGTGGACTGACATATTGTGGTCTCAATTTGTATATATCACAAACAGCTGGCATCTTAACAGGGGTGTGTACACTGTTTATATTCACTGTTTAAAAGTAATGTTTCACACATGTCCCTACCTTAGGCCATTTGTCCCCGCCCCCTCATTTTGCTGGTCTCAGTCCAGAAGGCTTGCACTGACAGGTTGTGAGGTATGCAACAGGAATGTTACATTCTCTTCAGATAGTCCACTGTGGTG
This sequence comes from Protopterus annectens, assembly GCF_019279795.1. Taxonomy (NCBI): domain Eukaryota; kingdom Metazoa; phylum Chordata; order Ceratodontiformes; family Protopteridae; genus Protopterus; species Protopterus annectens. Next base: position 1,536,244,913 of record NC_056745.1, on the reverse strand, counting down.
ACCACTGTGATGCAAAGCAGTTAACCCCACCACAAGTGAACATGCACATATATCAATATGGCTATGAATAATAGTTGTGTGCAAGGTAAATTGTATGCCCTTCACATGCCTGGGGTATTGGCAAACCACAACAGAACAATTCCATACTCACCAGCTACAGGCTGCTGTCCCACCTGCATACCAAAGGGACCTAGGTAGTTGTGGGAGAGAGGTATTGTCAGCAGAATCACATGTGGCATTGGCACAGGATAGATGCAGCATGTCTGTACATTTACAGCACAACCTCCAATACCACACAATTTGCCGTCCTTCATAATTGATGTGTAGTTCTGTACATTAGAAAACCCCATCCCCAACTCCAGTCTGACCTGACACATGCATGTAGATACTCTACATAGGTTCATAGGTTCATACTAGGCTATCTGCCCTGGGTCAATTATAAGCCTAGCCCGATTCAGTATGGCTTACGCCACCCCTTGATTTGAGTATACTGTGCCCTTTTTAAGGTTTAGTTTACTGTGCCTCTGTCTAATAGTGACACGGGAGTAATCTCTGGGACAAACCTACGATCCCCCATCCACTTATCGAGATTCTTCTTGAAAAGATTCAGTGAGGTGCTCTGCCTCACATGAACTGGAATTCTATTCCAGAGCGAAGGGAGCCTCTGGGTTATGAACCTGTCCTCCAGCAAGTTCTATTTATTACTGTGCTGAGGTTCAAGTCCCTCGATGTGGCTCTAAGGGATTTAGATTTACTGAGGTGGAGCATGTCCATTAATTCTGGATTTGACATAGCTTTGTATGTCAGGCATAGATCGCCTCGAAGTAGGCGGTATGCAACTGAGTAGAGCTGGAGTTTTTTTAACCGAGCAGCATATGGCATCTGTTTGAGACCCTTGATCCTCTTGGTGAGATACTTTTGGGGTCTTTCTAATTGCTGCAGGTGTCGGGTAAGGTACATCCCAAAAGGGGCATTGTATTCTATGATGGGCCTGATGAGGGATGAATAAAGGGGCATGATTACCTCTCTTGATCTAGATGTGAAACCCTTCGTGATGGGGTGGGCTATGTAGAAGGTCTTTCTAACCACTTTGGCAATGTGGTTTTCAAAGGAGAGATTGCTATCAACTTGGGTCCCCAGGTCCCTAATAACTTTCTCTGTACTTAATGGGTTTCGCCTATGTGGTAATTTGTTGGCACATTGTTTTTGCCAAAGGTATGACTATACATTTTTGGCATTTAGCTTTAAACCATGGCGCTGGCACCAGTTATCTGTCTCTGTGAGACCTTTTTGAAGGATGTTTGTGTCAGCTGGAGAGTTGATTATGGCACCCAGTTTGCAGTCATCTGCGAACTTGGTGAGCCATAGTCCTCCCACGTTTGCCTGTACCTCGGAAAAGTATATACCGAACAAGAGTGGTCCCAGGACAGAACCCTGTGGGATGCCACTTGTGACCGGTTTCGAGTCTGACATGGCTCCAGCAACTCTCACTCTGTGGGTTCTGTCTTTGAGCCAGTTTGTGACCCATCATGTGACATAGGGGTTTATATTTAAGCTGGATAGCTTATTTATGATGCCCGAGTGGGGTATTGTGTCAAATGCCTTTGCAAGGTCCAGATAGGCTGTGTGGACTACCTTCCCTTCATCTATGGCTTTGGTGACTGTTTCAAAGAAGTCAACCAGGTTCAAAAGGCAGGATTTGCCCTTGACAAAGCCAAACTGGGTAGGATCTAGTGTCTGTAGGTCCCCAATGTCTTTGTTTATGAGCTCCATGATGATCCTCTCCATAGCCTTGCAGACTAAGCTAGTCAGGCTTATGGGGCGATAGTTTCCAGGGTCCGTAGAGGCTCCACCTTTGTGAAGTGGGACCACTGTTGCTGTATGCCATTCTATGGGCACATATCCTGTAGTGAGGATGAGATTGTATAGCTGTTTTATTTGAGGGATTAGTTCCTCTTGTAGTTCATGTAGGACTTAACCTAGGATGCCATCTGGTCCCATGGAAGCAGTGTTTTTTGCTTTGGAGAGGGCAGCCTTCACCTGAGCATCTGAGATGTTTGGGAGGCAGCCCTCTGCCGGGATAGATACTTGCTCTTTTGGGGGGGAGGGGTGGAGAAGTTTGCACTGAACCTGTCTGCCAGGATATTGGCGATGTCTGTGAGTTCAGTGTATTTTTTGTCATTTAGAATCAACTCAGAACAAGTCTGGGAGTTGCATCCCAGGTTTCTAACATAACTGAAAAAAGCCTTATGATTGTCTTTGGTGTCCTGTGTAATTTTTCTCTCGAAGCTGGCCTTGGAGGATTTTATGAGGGATTGTAATTTTTTGCTAGCACTGATCAGAGATGCCTTCACTATTAGGGATTTTGCTCTATCATGTAGTAGCTTCCTCCTTCTGTTGTACTGTTTATTTATGGCAGGGGTCCACCAGACTGGACGCCTGCCTTTGGATGATTGGGTCTTGGTTTTGTTTGGGATAGCATGATCCATGCATTCCTGGAGATGTCCGTAGAATGCATTTATATTGGATTCTGCAGTTTGGGCTGTAGTTTCCACTGACCCTGGGGCCTTGAAGGATTCCACTTTGGTTTTGAGAAGTGAGAAGTTCGCTTTTGAGAAGTTTTTCACTGTGGTTTTCTGGGCTGGGGGTGGGGTCGGGATGTGGACATCCAGTGAAATTAATTTATGGTCTGATCTTACCAATTAGGGATATACTTCTGGTGTGGAGCATAGAGTCCCCATGTTGGTAATGATCAGGTCTAGTATGTTGTCCCCTCTTGTGGGAGTGGTGACTAGTTGTTCCATAGCATTTGAGTTTATAATTTCCAGGAATCTTTGGGCTAAGGTGCTGGGGCTTGAGTAGTGCTCCCAGTCAATGTTTGGGTAGTTGAAGTCGCCCAATATAATGGTGTTCGGAGAGATCTTCATGTTCTCCAATGCTTTCAGGAAAGCCGAATGGGATTCCTGACTTTGAGAGGGTGGTCTGTAGGATGCTATAAACTGAAAAGCAGTCTTGCCCACTGTTAGTTGCACATGGATGGTCTCCGATACTTCGTGCAATGCCACTAACCTGGAGGTGTGGATATCCTTGATAAATATGGAAACTCCCCCTCCTTTTGTGGTTTGGTCCGCGTTTTGGGGCCGAAAAGCATGATACGAGGTATAGCCTGGTAGTGCTGGGGTGCTCTCTGGAGCCTTGAACCAGGTTTCTGTCACTGCACAGATATCAATGTTCTCCATACTGAGGAGAGCTTGAGTGTGCATCTTGAGGTTAAGACTTCTGGCGTTTAGCAGCATTACCCTTAGTTTCTTGTTCCTTGTGCTGTCTATGGGGGTGGGTTTGACTTTTGAGCCTTGCCTAAAAAAGGCACTATGGGGGTGGCAAGAGCCTTTGCCAATATCCGAAAGCCCAGTAGTGACAGGTGCAAGCCATCCCTAGTGAAGCAACATGGCTTGTCGAGCATGTCATCCCAGGCTGACAGACACTGGATCCCCTTTGAATGACACCAAAATTTTAGACAATTGTTAAAGTCGATCATTTTGTCTTTGTACTGTGGCATCATTCTAGGTGAGGGTAAGATGCTGCTCAAGGTCAGGGTCATACCAGCCTGGGCTACACGATCAGAGAGCTCCTCTATGTCTCTTTTCATGTAGTCCAGGGAGGTACGTCTCAGGTCATTCACACCAGCAATGAGAGATACAAGTATGTCTGCTACACTAGTCTAGTAATCTCCACTGGGGCCTTACATGCACGTTCCTCGTCCATTGCCTGGGTGCCACCCACCTCCAGCATGTGGGGGTCTGTACCCTGATATTGTACTGGAATGGGTGTCCCAAGGTTGGTGAGGAGATCCTCGGTCAGTATCAGTGGGGCCTGCATGGCTGGAACCCCACCTGTGGCTGTATGGTCCCTGGCCAAGGCAGCAGCCCTTTGCCAGGCATGGCATACGAGGTCAGTTGCACAATGCCAGACCTACTCATATGTACGTACATGCAGGCCGACATCATTTATCCTGTGGACAAGGTCGTCCCACAGGGCGGTCCTCTCCCATAGATGTTGCTGGCTCTAGCCAAACATTACTGCATGCTTCTGTAGTATGGCTTCTATGATTATAGTTGTCTCAGCCGCTGAAAAAGTTGGCCTTCTCTGATGCGACATTGCACCTGGAAGACATAAACAGGGAGACACATCACAGGACCTCATACATTTGGCAACAGTATGTACAGAACCTGCACATGTACATTGAATACCAGTAGCCACCACTCACAACCACACCATACCCTGTAATCTATCAGCATACTATCAGCTTGCATTGCACTCCTTGTCCTGATGTGTCATATTCCCCCAATGAATGCCAGTTAATTGCATAATCCTCTATTCTTCATTCAGATCTGTGTAGAGGGATGACATTAGCCATCTTCCATGTGGATGGGGTGTGGATGGTGCTGAGGCTTGGTGCGACTACAGTGTGTAATGGAGGTGGGAGCACATGCCTGAGTTCATGTAGGATGCAGACAGGGATGTTACCAGGTCCCATGGATACTTATGTTTGTTGCCTTTCAGTAGGCAATATTTACCTGCTTACTGGTGAGGAGGGGAGGAGTGCACTTACTGTACATATCCACCTATAATGATGCTGAGCCAGAGGGGAGCTGATGTTTTTCCTAACCCTATCAGCAGCAGGTTGGTTGGTTTGTTGCCTCTGAGATAGCAGACATATGGGAAGATGGCCTTGTTGGATATGTCCAATTTGTACTCATAGTTAGCCTTACAGTAATCCACCTGTGACCTTATATGCTTGTTCCAACAATGGCTGACGATGCCAAGTTGGTGCCTGCTCCTACTTTGCCCTGTACAGGCACTATAGGGACCAAGTCTGTGGTTTGTGTATTGCTGTTGTCCAGCAAAGGGGATTACTCTACTTTAGTGGAGGCAGGTTTTACAAATAAGGTATTGCTGAGTCCATACAGCTATGTAGGTTTTCATATAGCTGTTTGTAGTAGGCATGGACAAAAAGTCACAACACAGTTGGACACCTCTCCAGTTTTAAACTTAAAATCATGCTTATTGTAGTACCAATGGCTGTCAGGGCAATGCAACAACCAGTAGCTGTAGAAATGTCACTCTGTTGAATGCATAGTAACAAATATTACACACATGTACAACATGTACAGCTTATTTAACTGACATTTTGCATCCCATGTCTGTTGTTATGAAGCGGCCAGATACACCTACTCATACTGACATATGCACAGGTAATACCTGATATACATTTCTGTTCTATGTCAATAGGGCATACTGTATTCACACTCTTGCTGCCCACTCATCCCTCTCAACCCATTAGAGAAGGACATCTGTAGGACGCTGCACATACATGGGGGGCAATGGGACAAAATTAATGACACTGTCTTAATACTGCTGTAACAAACATGAGTCATTTGATAGCACAGTAGCCTTTGCATTGACAGGCATACCCTGGAGGATGTCCAACACTCATACAGCAGGAAGAGAGGAGAAAGGCTAGGAGTGTGGTAGTGAGTGTAAGAACTATTAATGTTGGCAGTATGACAGGTATACCAACAGAGTTAGCTGATATGATGGTCAGAGGAAGGTTGAAATATTGTTGGTGCAAGAGACCAGATAAAAGGGGAGTATGGATAGGTGTATCAGAGGCAGGTCACAATTGTGCTATCATGGTTTGAATGGGAGGAGAAAGGAGATAGGGGTTATCCTGAAGGAACACTATGCCAAGAGTGTTTTTGGAGGATGAAATGAGTGTCTGATAGAGTGATGTTTATGAAGCTGGAAACTGATGGTGTAATGATGACTGTTGTTAGTACATATGCTACACAAGTTGGTTGTGCAATGGATGAAAAAGTGAAATGTGAAGTCAGTTGTATGACATGGAGATGACTGTACCCAAGGGTGACAGAGTGATGATTGCAGCAGAGTTCAATGGACATGTTGGTGAAAGGAACAGAGGGGATGAGGAAGTGATGGGTATGTATGGTGTTAAGCAAAGGAATGCAGACGGTGAGATGGTAGTGGATTTTGCAAAAAGGATGGACATGGCTGTGGTGAATATGTACTATAACAAGAGGAAGGAGCATAGGGTGACATACAAAAGTGGAGGAAGATGCACACAGGTGGAATATATCCAATGTAGGAGGGTCAGTTTGAAGGAGATTGGAGACTGTAAAGTGCTGACAGGGCAAAGTGTATTTAGGCAGCATAGAATGCTGGTCTGTAAGATGAAATTGGTGATTAAGAAGAAGAGGAGTGTGAGGGCAGCACCACTGATCAAATGGTGGGAACTGGAAAAGGGTGATTGTAAGGTGGAGTTCAGGGAAAAGTTAAGAAAGGCACAGGTTGGCAGTGAAAATGTAACAAACATCTGGGTAAGTATGGCAGAGCTAGTAAGGAAGACAGCTAAAAGGTGATTGTTGTGACATGTGGATGGAGGAAGGAGTACCAGGAGACCTGGTGGTGGACTGAGGAAGTACAGGACAGTATACAGAGAAAGAGGTTGGGGAAGGAGGAGTGGGATTGTCAGAGAGATGAGGAAAGTAGACAGGAGTATAAGGAGATGAGGTGCATGGCAAAGAGAGAGGTGGCAAAGGCTAAGCATGAGACATATGAAGAGTTGTATGACAGGTTGGACACTAAGGAGGGATGAAAGGACTTGTACCAATTGGCTACATGGGGACTGAGCTAGGAAAGATGTGCAGCAGATAAGGGTGATAAAGGATAATGAGGGAAATGTACTCACAAGCGAAGACAGTGTGTTGAGCAGATGGACAGAGTACTTTGAGAGCCTGATGAATGAAGCGGATGAGAGAGAGAAGGTTGCATGATGTGGGTATGGTGAATCAGAAAGTGAAATGGCTTACCAAGGAGTTAGTAAGAATAGCTATGAGTAGGATGAATACTGGAAATCTTGTTGGTCCACATGACATACCTGAGGATGCATGGAGGTGTTTAGGGGAAATGGTAGTGGTGGTTTTATCCAGATTGTTTAATGATCTCTTGGAAAGTGAGAGGTTGCATGAGGAGTGGAGAGAAAGTGTTTGGGTACCATTTTAAGAATAAGGTTGATGTGCAGAGCTGTAGTAACTACAGAGGGATAACACTGATCAGTCAAGGCATGAAATTATGGGAAAGAGTAGTGGCAGCTAAGTTAAGCAGGGAGGTGATGAGCAGTGGTCAGCAGTCTGGTGTCATGCCAGGAAAGGGCACTACAGATGTGATGTTTGCTCTGAGAGTGTTGATGGAGAAGTACGGAGGAGGTCAGGAGTTGCTTTGTGTCTTTCTGGATTTATAGAAAGCATATGACATGGTGCCTAGAGAGAAGCTGTGGTATTGTATGAGGAAATCATGAGTGGCACAGATATATGTAAGAGTGGTACAGGATATTTACAAGGGTGGTGTGACAGTGGTGAAGTCTGTGGTGGGAGTGATGGATGCATTTAAGGTCGAGGTGGGATGACATCAGGGATCAGCTGTGAGCCATTTCTTATTTGCAATGGTGATGGACAAGCTGACAGACAAGATCATACAGGAGTCCCTGTGACTATGATGTTTACAAATGACATTGTGATCTGTATTGAGAGTAGGGAATTGATTTAGGAGAACCTGGAGAGGTGGAGATATGCTCTAGTGAGGATACAAATGATGGTCAGCAGGACTATGAAAAAATATCTTTGTGTGAATGAGAGGGAGGATGTAGGGAGTAGAGTTGGCAAAGGTGGATGTGTTGAAATGATTGGGATCAACATTTCAGAGTAATGACGACTGTGGAGAACAGGTGAAGAAGAGAGTACAGGGAGGATGGAGAGTGTAGAGAAGAGTGTCAGGAGTGATTTGTGACAGACAAGTACCAGTAAAAGTGAAAGGGAAGGTCTACAAGAGGATAGTGAGACCAGCTATGTTATATGGGTTGGAGACAGTGGCACTGACAAAAAGACAGGAGTCAAAGCTGGACGTGGCAGAGTTACAGATGTTTGGATTTGCACTGGGTGTGATGAGGTGCACAGGATTAGCAATGTGTATATGAGAAGATCAGCCCATGTTGGACGGTTTTGAGACAAAGCCAGAGAGGCAAGATTGCATTGGTTTGGACATGTGCTGAGGAGGGAAGTTTAGTATATTGAGAAAAGGATGGTAGGTATGTAGGTGCCAGATAAGAAGAAAAGATGAAGGCCTCAGATAAGGTTTCTGGATGTGGTGAGATGGAACATGCAGGTGGTTGTTGTGATAGAGCAAGATGCAGAGGACAGGCAGAAATGGCAACAGATGATCCACTGTGGCTAACCCTAATGGGAACAGCCATAGGAAAAAAAGGAGATGTTGTAAATGTCAGTCTTCACAGATTTGCCAAGGATTTTCCAGACATAACACAACTCTATGAGTAAATGACTACAAATATGAGGCACACATATGGTCAGTTGCATAACACTGAAGAGTTATATGGTATGAGCTCAGTATATCACATGCAGTTCAACACACACACATCTGCAACAGTACTTTACTATGCAAATACCATGTATAGGTCTCTCACATTTCTGAGACAAACAAGTATATCATAGTTGTATTCACAAGTAACATATGGATATGCATGACATCCCAGTAACTGGCATAGCATTGTCACAGTCAGTATTGCTCAACACACACTCCAGTAGTAGTCATATGTGAGACATCCTTTCCTGGGATGACTCAGGCAACAGACGTATGATCTATGTCACTGCAGACACCCGAGATCCTATGGCCATAGGTTCTGATCAGCAATATATCAGTACAGCAAGTCTTGTTGAGACAGGTATGTTAAACTTCCTATTTCCCATTCTTACATACCCCCTACTGCAGTCCATTACATGCTTACTTGTTTGACATACCTGTTTTTTTTCCAAGTGTAGGTGGTTATATCCTGCTTGTTTTTTTTTTCTTTTCACTGTCTCTCTCTCTCTCACTGTCTCCCTCTTGGATATAGGGTGTACATCTGTACATCTGTTTTGCATAGGCAGCCGCTGGCCTTTTGTAGGTAATGCTCATGAGCAGCTGATGGCCTGTGCACCACTTGGTGTCCCCCACTTGCTAATTGCATGCAGGACAGCTGTGTTGTTATTCATATAGCAAATGTCATGGCAACACACTACTATATTTGAGTACTTCATGTGGGCATTGGCCCTTTTCCTTGCCAGTGAGGAGATATTTATGGAGGTGTGTGAACAACAGCATCATATAGGGTATTTTGAAATACGTCTTGCAACCAAAACTGTGGAGACAGGCCAACAAAATGGAGGTGAATGTTCCAGACATAGGGACAGAATGTAAGTATTGTTGGTATACATTTGGATTAATGCTAGTCAAAGAGGGTTTGTGTGGGCATGGAGTTTCTGCATGATTTTAACTCTGACAGTGTTATGTGTTTAACATAACTCTCAACTGTAGGGCTATCTGCAGAATGGCCAGTTTGGACTCCTGTGTTTGGTGTGTTCCTCAGACATTTTTTGTCTTTGGAAAATCAGTAGCATACACTGGGGATTATATTCAGTAACTGCTAGCATCCATTTGTGTTTCTGACCTCATATCCCTCAGAAAAGATATGTTACAACTAACCCTGTTACACTGGCAATGTTCTCAATTTATAACAGTGATATATGAAATATGCCCCTGTTTTTGGGCCTCTGTCCCACAATTATGTAAGGCTTTGTCCAGATGTCATGCAGTAAGAGGTTGATAGGTATGGTATATGATTATTTAGTGCTTACATTCCTGATATCATCCCAATGATGTATCAGACTGCCAAGCATGTTATGTGGCCTGATATATGAGGGGAAAGTTTGGACATTCTGTGGGAGTCTATACAGTTGAGAGGTCTCTGTATTTCTGGCAATTGTTGACAGACTGTCAAGATTGTGTAGCAGTGTAGTGTGTCAATGTAATTTAGCCTGTGTAGTGAGGGTGGGTGAATGTATGTGTAATGGCTCCTTTTCTATCTCACTGTGCATGCTGCTCCTATTTCTGTTGGTCTATCAGCTGTATATGTTTATAGGGGCAGACTGAGACATGTCCCATACCACTGCCAGGCATCACTGTGAATTGGGCCAGTATATGTAGGGGGAGTGTGTGAGTGGTAAACATGTTGAGATGTTTTTGTTTACACAGTCCTTATACTGTACTGTTCCTTTGGCTTAATGTTATGTTACTGTGATAGTGGTGGAATTGGTTGTGGGTATGCACTTTCACACTAGTGTCTGTTTTTCAGTGCTTTTACATCCCCATAGTGCCTGATATTTTTGCCAATACATTTGTAATTTCCCCTAGTCGATTTGTGTTATTGTTGTGTCAATCTGACTGAAGTTTGGACAGTGCTTGGTGACATGCAGCTGAGTGTAGTTTTCCTAATGTGATGTTATGTCCAGATATTTGTAGGATGTACTGTTGCTTGGCCCACATAAGTGTTGTGTATTTCTGACACATCAGTGGGATGATGTGAGGATTTCAGTCACTAACTAGTGAGAAGTAATTGAGTGTTGGACTTGTGCTATTTCAGCCAATATATTTTAGGACAGACATGAGGGTGTTACTGCAGCAACTTTGTCAGCTTATCTACTCCAGTATTTCAGATATGTCCCTATTTTCATGGCTTTCTTCCCCCACTTTGTCAGGCTTGGTCCAGATTCATTGCACTAAGGGGTTCTGAGTCTGCCTCTTGACTGTCTGTATTGTTGCAGTATGTCCAGGATTCTTTCTCATATCTCGGGTCTGTTCCACAGATTCATTATTTTATATCCCTGGTAAATCACTGTGATGATCTGTGGATTTCTGACAGTAAATGATTAAATACATTTCAGTTTCAGAACTGACATCCTTCAGAACATGTATGCTGAAACAAACCCTGTCACTCTGGCAACATTCTACATTTATAAGAGCAATATTTAAAATATGTCCCTAGTTTGGGCCCATTGTCCCCCCATTTGGACAGCCTTTGGCCAGATTTCTTACACTAAGAGGTTGAGAGGTATGTTTGTGAGGAATGACTCCACTATATGTTAAGAGCATATATATATATATATATATATATATATATATATGTGTGTGTGTATATATATATATATATATATATATATATATATATATATATATATATCGATATAGATATATATATATATATATATATATATATATATATATATATATATATATATATATAATATATATATATATATATCTTACTTTTTATATATATTTATTTGTATATATTTTATGTGTATATTTATATTTATATTATGTATATATGTTTCCATATATATGCAACTCCATACATATATACATCTGTATATGTATAAATACAAAACCTGACTGATTCTACAGAATCTTTTCCCTGCTGTTGAAGACTCTACTGCATGATATATTTGAAAAAGCATCAGCAAATAGTGTAGTGGTATATTGCTCTGACTATGGTGTACAGGGTCCTGCGTTGGAGACTTGGCAGGACTGATTAATTTGCTGCTAGGCAGAACAATGGCTGATGGAAACAGAGTGATTAAAGCACTTTTAAGCAGGTTTGCGTGCGTTTGCATGACACTAAGTGATGCCAACACATGGTTAAACGTACAGATGCTTAATCTGTGTTGGCTTCACGTAGAGACATTTACCAGTGTGAAAATCCACTTAGCTGAGCTACCTGCTGCTTAGCACTCACATTTGAGCAATGATTAAACCTGCTGACATTGCTAACCATTTCTCACAGTTGTCTCATAAAATATTTTTTTATATATACATTTCTATAAATATTATATTATTATTGCAATAATATTATAATATTATATCTTTATAATATTATTATAATATTATATTATATTATATTTTTAGATATTGTTTTATACATTTCTTATAAAATATAAAATGCGCTTCCATTACAGTAGCAATGGGTGTAACTATACTGTATGGGACACATGTATATATGGGTGGTTTCACATGTTATATGCATTCACACTTCCATTTTAGGCCAGCTACACTGCCCTGGGTGACAAAAGTAACTTACCACATATTTTAATATGAAAACAGTACTTTTAATACTGCTTTCCCATGTAAATTTGGATTGCCTGTTGTAGTACTCAAACCATGTATGCCTGTATGCAAAGCTGGAAATCTAACCATTACACTACATTGGTTTGGGGATTTGAGCTGTATATTTTTATTTATTTAATATCGCATATTAATATTATATTATTATATTAAATGGAGACTCTTGAGGTTTTTGGCCATGTCATTGAGGACTGCTGTCATGACATAATGGCATACATTTCAGTTTCAGATGTTTATCCTTCAGAACATCCATGCTAATGCATAACCTGTTTTTTATCAACTTTCTATCTGTCCTCTATGCAGATGGGATGACACCATTGCTCAGGCTATGGTTGACTACACTGCAGAATGGGTTTGAGAGCCCATGCCTGTGTTCATGTAGGATGCAGCCAGGAATGGTATCAGGTCTATCGAGACCTCTGTGTGTTGCCTTTGAGAGGGCATTTCAGACCTGCTTCCTGATCATGAGAGGAGGGTGGCAGGTGCTGTACATGCACATGTGTATCTATGGGGACTGGGGGATGAAGTTTACACTTCACCTGTCTGCAGATGGTTGCCTATATCTATGGCATATGTGTATGCGGTGTTATTGACCACCACCACAGAGCAGATATGTCTATTGTCTCTGGAATTGCAGACACCTGTCTGGAAGGCCTAGTGATTGGCCTTGGTTGATGTATCCAGTTTGCCTTCAAAGACAGCCTTAGTGTACATCACCTGTGACCTTATTTGCTTGTGCAGAACAAGGTGACATGGCTGACAATGAGGCACCTATTTCTTTTTGGCCCATCCTGCGATTATTTCTACCTAAGATGGTAGGTGTGTATTGCTGCTGTCCACCACAGGTGTTCAGCATACCTTGAGGGGGTTGATGTCCTGTCAGGTACTACAGAGGCCATACAGCTATGTAGGTGCCCACATAGTATTGTGGTGTGGGCTTGGACACTGCTGCTCATTCCAACATATGGGACGTCCTTCATGTGAGCCTTGCTCTTTTTCCTTGCCTGTGCTGGTGACATTATGGAGGTGTGGGGGCTACAGCTTCACAGACAGTAAGTGGGAATACTTCACGGGACAGGAAATGTGGAGACAGCCCAACAACGTGGAGGACAAAGCTCCAGAATTGGGTTCAGATTGTATGTCATTACTGCTGTTATACACATGGAGGGTTTTTAGATTGACAAGGTCCATCTGGACATGCATTTACTGAGTGATTTGACATCTGACAGTGATACACCTCTGACATACCTTACAACTGGCATGTTGTCCACAGAGTGGCCAGAGGTTTGCCTGTTATGTTTGGTCGGTTCCTCGAACAACATCTGTTTTTGCAGGTTAGTAGGATAATGTGTGGATTGTAGTCACTAACTGTTGACATCTATTGGTGTTGCAGACATCATATCCTTCAGGGATGTTATGTTACAACAACACATTTAACACCAGCTACTGTGTCAGTTTTTAACACCATTATGTGTGATATGACCCTCTTTCCGGCACCCTATCCCAGAAGTACATCATGCGGTGTTCAGATGTCCTGCACTATGAGGTGCAGAGGTATGGTATATCATTAATTATCGACTGCACTCCAATTGTCATCCCAGTGACCTAGCAGACTCCTGGCCATGGTATGCGGCAGTGGACAAGTGTATTTTTCCACACCCAGGAAATTCTGTGGAAATCTGTACATATGACAGTTATATATGTTTGGCCATTGTATACAGACTGTCAAGATTGTGTAGCAGTGTTCTGTGTAGATGTTTGTTGGGCTGGGTAGGGAGAGTAGCAGATGTGAGTGTCATATATCCTTTACTTATCTGACTGTGCATGCTGCTGGCAGTCAATCAGGTCTGTATGCTTGTAGGGGCATATTGTGAAATGTCCTGTAACAACTCAGAATTCCCAGTACTCTGTGATTTTGGCCAGTATATGTCAGTGTAGTGTGTCAAATACACCAAACAAAAGCTGGTGCCAAGACCCAAAACAACTGTTCGCAAAGTATCCAATAAAAGCTGCCAAACCTTTAAAATTTTAACATTTTAATGGCGCAAAAACAATAAAACATGAGCGCTTTCATTTAAAACAGTGTTAAACTTCATCAGAAATAGAGATTAACACATTTCCTCTTTAAGTATTTCCTACTTGCATTTGATTGTTTATGCTCCTGCGTACTTCAACACCACAAGGTCCTGTTTTAAAGTTACAATGTCATTATTACATATAGTAATGTTATTACTGTTTTTCAAAGACATAGTACTTTATACAGAATTGTCTTAAAGAAAATAAGCCAAATGTATTGGTTTTAAACTATTTTCTTTCTCTCCAATGCCTTTAAGTTTAGAACTGGGGTAATTGAACTATGATCATTGACACCTGGCCAGCTATCAGCTTGCAAACTCACTTGCCATTTCAACTCTTTTAACTCTAAATAAACACCCCATGCCTTCTTGTCATCAATACAAACTTGATCGATGACCATGAACTTGAATTGATGTCCTACTTGGTCACTAAAATGATTAGTCAAAGCATTGTTTAAATTGTTCTTTCTAATTGCATATTCATGCTTGTAAATTCTCTGGCAAAGCCGCCTTTCCATTTTGCCAATATAGAATACTGAGCACGCATCACAGATAGCAATATATACCACTGCTTTTGATTTACAGTTGTATTTCCCTTTTATTTGATATGTTTTGTTTCGTAAAATAAACCTGTCTCCTATCTTTAATTTGTGGCACCAAGTGCATGATCCACATTTAGTCGTACCATGAATGCCATTAAAATTTTCTCACCCTGTATACTTTAATAAGTCCTTGAAGGTCATTACTATATGGACTATTTGGATGTCCACTTAGTCAAAGATGAGGTTAATGAGTGATATATAACCGCAATACATAGAAAGGAAACATATTCCAGCTCTTTCCTACATTACAGCAGCTCACACCCAGAACATCAAATGAGATCTGTCGTTAAAGGACAGTTGTTGAAAGCTGCTCATATGGTGACTAGGCCAGAAGATTTTATAGATGAATGTGGCACTTTACGCCCAATGTTTTTGAAGAGTGCTTATCCAAGCAATTTGATTGATAAGCTAGTGCAGGAGGTAATGAGGAAAAGAGAAGAGGCTACTTTAGATGGGTTCCTATTGGAACATTCGAATTTTCAATTGTTCGAATCACTAAATGTCAACCTTTAATGATCAAACAATTGAAAATTCAAATTCTTTAAAATGAACATAAAAAAAAGAAAAAGTAAAGGGTGCAGGCAGGGAGCAAGCCCTCCTGCACCCCCCACACCCCCCGCGACTTAAATATACCAACTCCGAGATCCCACTACAGTGTAGGAAAGGGAAATTTTCCCTTTCTGCACCGTAGTGCATTAAAGTGTGACCTCAGAGTTGGTATATTTAAGTAGTTTGTGTGGGGGGGGGGGTGCAGCTGGGCTTGCCCCCCTGCTTAAACCACTCAGGATACGTTGTCTTTGTTTTTTTTTGTTTTTTTTTTTTTTAATTTCAAAATTCGATCATATGGTGTAGAACATATGGTATTCGAAGTTCCTTAACCCTTGATTTTCTAATAGGTAACCTATTTAGATCCATCCTTAATACTGGGAATAGGATGGGTAGAATCAGTAGCCAGGATATCAACAAGAATGTGAATATGTCCTTAGAGGATGATTTCCCTGTTTTTGAGGGTCAGGCAGCACAGGAATTGCACCTAGCTAATAGCCAGGATTTTTCTAAAGCTCTGATTATAACTTATAGTGAAGATTGTAGACATCTGAAATGGATATTTGAGAAAAACTGGTCCATCTTGTCAGAAGACCCTTGTGTTAGGAACCATGTAGGCAAAAGACCCACTATAGTGTACTGGAAGGGAATGACCTTCAAGGACTTATTAAAGTATACAGGGCAAGAGAATTTTAACGGCACGCATGGTACGATTAAATGTGAATCATGCACTCGGTGTCTCAAAATAAAGATAGGAGACAGGTTTATTTTACGAAACAAAATATATAAAATAAAAGGGAAATACAATTGTAAATCAAAAGTAGTGGTATATATTGCTATTCGGGATGCATGCTCAGTATTCTATATTGGCAAAATGGAAAGGTGGTTTTGTCAGAGAATTTACGAGCATGACTATGCCATTAGAAAGAACAATTTAAAAAATTTTTTGGCTAATCATGTTAGTGATCAAGTAGGACATCAATTCAAGTTCATGGTCATCGATCAAGTTTGTATTAATGACAAGAAGGCATGGGGTATTTATTTAGTGTTAAAAGAGTTGAAATGGCATGTGCATTTGCAAGCTGATAGCTGTCCAAGTATCAATGATCGTAGTTCAATTACCCCAGTTCAAAAATTAAAGGCATTGGAGGGGAAGTTAAAGCCAATAAATTTGGCTTATTTTCTTTAACGCAATTCTGCATGAAGTACTATGTCTTTGAAAAACAGCAATAACATTACTATATGTAATAATGACACTGTAACTTTAAAACAGGACCTTGTGGTGATATATGTCTATATACAACACGTGAATAATTCCTTCAGAACTTTCTCCCTAATGTTGTATGCTTCTATTGCATGATATGTTTGAAAAAGCAGCACTATATCCAGTAGCCTAGTTGGTGTAGTGGTACATTGCTCTCACTGTAGTGTATAGGGTCATGGGCCCAAGACTTGGGACTGATGTTTTTTCCCCCAATGATAAATGACCAGAATGCATGATATGTTTGCTAAAGCATGACAGATTTTATACAGCTCAGATGGGGTAGTGGTATATTGCTGTGGTTGTAGAGCACAGCATCCTGGGTTTGACTCTTGGCAGGGCTGACTATTTTGTTTCTGGGCAAAACAAGGTCTGATGGATACAGAGTGATTAAGGCACTTTTAAGTAGTTGAAAGCTGGGGTTTGCATGATGGTAAGTGATGCCAGGCTACAGTTAATCTGTTTTAGCTTCACTTACTGCCGTTTATTCCTGCTTACCCCCACATTAATTTCTTTAAATGAAAAAAAGGGGTGAAAGGAAAGTGGTGAAAAAAAGGGGCATGCAGAGGGAAGTACAGTATGAAAGTTAGCTAGGGATGTGCAGGACGGGTGTAGGAAAGGTCCATAGCTGCCTGTTTCTTCTACAGCAACAGATGCAAATTTCTACAAAATTTGAATGTGAATTTGGGCACTCAAACCCCTGACAGAGGGGTAAGGACAACAGTAATGTGCTGTCAAGCCAGTTGGACCAGATTACATGTGTCCAGTGGACACGTGTGTGAAATGGACAGCTATGTTGTTGTTGTTTGTCTTTTCAGCTTTTCTCGGTTAGGGGTCGCCACAGCCGAACTCCGGTCTGCTAATGATTGACAGTTGATTTTTTTTATGGTGCCGAGTTGCCAGCCTGATGCCCAACCTTCAGCGAAGGCACGCCCATTCACACATGTCTTTCGGAGGCCACTCGACCACGGGGAGGACATGCAGACTCCACAAAGAATGCACTCCAGCTGAGAATCGAACAGGAGAACCTCTTGCTGTGAGGCAACAACACTACCGCTGTAAACGGACAGCAAAAGGGGGCATCTGTTCCCAAAAAAAAAATTACGGCCCATAGAAATGGACAGCTATGTATGGGGCGTAATTTTTTTTTTGGGGAACAGATGCCCCCATTTTTTTAAGGTGAGAGTGGGATGTTGGGTAAGGATAGTAGGCATATTTTGGGAGGTAAGTTGGGTAGGAAGACAGACAAGACAACAGACAGGGGTGGTGTATGACACATGTGGGGGGGGGTAAACACCTTGGACAGGGAGGGTGATTGTAAATCAGATGCCCATTAGCCACCAAATGGATACAATGTAAGTGAGGTCCTGACCCCTGGGCAGTCACCACTACACCTTCACGGTCCCAAAGCTAGCTGTGCTGGGGGCTGAATAGGAGGGGCAGGCTGACCCTCAAGATGTGCCAGGTGGCCCTCAATCTAGCGCAGCTGTTCACCAAACTCTTTTTGGATGGCACTATGCACCAAACCCCAGACCTGGCTACAGGTGACAGTTTCCTGTCCACTCCCACTCCTGGGTGGGGCTGGGCCCTGTCCCCTGAGGTAGTTCCACCCAAAGGTGGTGCAGGGCCAGCAGATGAGGAGGTCCCCAGTGCCATG
Source organism: Protopterus annectens (assembly GCF_019279795.1). NCBI lineage: Eukaryota > Metazoa > Chordata > Ceratodontiformes > Protopteridae > Protopterus > Protopterus annectens. The sequence goes on along the minus strand of NC_056745.1, from coordinate 1,536,226,682 downwards.
GCCAGATGAGGCAGGACAGTCAGATCTGCCAGGATCTGCCTTCCCAGATGTGCTATGGTGTTGAGGTTTTACAAAATATGTTGATTAGTCATGAACAAACTATTTCAAAATTAGTTTTAACAGCATGCATTGGTGTTCTAATTAACCCAATACAACAGATTTGAAACAGTTGCATAGCAAACAGAATACGTGCATAAATGGAACAACAGTAGGCATCATAATGGCATACATGTTACATTGATAGCAACAGGCCACCAATGATAGTATTTGAACAGGGAACATTAATAATCAAATGATTCAATATTTGTAGAACAATAGGGCACTTGTCCCAACACTAGTTTTGGAGAAAAAACATGCCTGCTAATTATGTGTATGAATTATTGGGGCAGATAGGGTGGGGGAGAGAGAGAGAGAGATGTCAATTAACAAATGTAGAGGCTTCAATTGTTCACAGCTGTACTGATCATTACTTTACTCATTACTCTCCAGATATGAACTCACTTGTACTGATCATTACTGTACTCATTACTCTAAAGGTATGACCTCACTTGTACTGATCATTACTCTACTCATTACTCTCCAGGTATGACTTCACTTGTACTGATCATTACTCTACTCATTACTCTCCAGGTATGATCTCACTTGTACTGATCATCACTGTACTCATTACTCTAAAGGTATGACCTCACTTGTACTGATCATTACTCTACTCATTACTGTCCAGGTATGACCTCACTTTACATCTACGTATGGTATGGGGTTGGGCAGTAGAATGTTTGTACACAGTGTATGACTAAGGCCTTCTTAAAGCTAATACGTACATTTCCTTACCTGGCAGACCTGTGGAGGGAATATCTGTTAACACTACCCGACTGTTTCTACACATAATACCATATTCAAGGTTACATATGTGACACTGACAGAGGTGCCCTGCAATCATGCTGCATTTGTGTGCTACTTCCATACTCTGCCTGGATTTCTGTCACCCTGAGTATAGGCAGCAGTGACCACTAGCCATGACAGCGTGACACTTGAGGGACATCTATCGGAAGAAACCGTTTGTCGTATGTACTTATCTTGCTGTTATTTGCAGCCTTGGTGTTGGACAGAGGAAGTGTTGTACACAGTGTATTATTACAGCCCTCTTACAACTAATAGAAACATTTCCTTACCTGGCAGACCTGTAGAGGAAATTTCTGTTAACACTACCTGACTGTTTGTACACATATTCACATATTCAAGGTTAAATATGTGACACTGACAGGGGTGACCTGCACTCATGGAGTGTGTGTGTGTGTGTGTGTGTGTGTGTGTGTGTGTGTGTGTGTGTGTGTGTGTGTGTGTGCGTGTGTGTGTGTGTGTTTGCTACTGCCATACTCCACCTGGATTTCTATTTGTCACCCTGGATATTGGTAGCAGTGAAAACTAGGTGTGACAGCGTGACACTTGAGGGACATTTATTGGGAGAAACCGCTTGGTGTATGTACTTATCTTGCTGTCATTTGCAGCCTTGGTGTTGGACAGTGGGAGTGCTGTAAACAGTGTATTAGTACAGCCTTCTTACAGCAAATAGAAACATTTCCTTACCTGGCAGAACTGTGGAGAAAATTTCTGTTAACACTACCTGACTGTTTCTACACATATTCACATATTCACATATTCTTGAGTGAAATTATGCATACAGCGTACTACCACTCCTGGGATTCGAACCGTGCCTGTTTGTGCAAATTGCATTTCAGCACCATGAGCTCTTGAGGAACTGCTGTCTGCTGTTTGAATGCTTTCTGCCTAATACTCTCTTGTTTGGACAACCTGACCTTGTAAATCTGACATTCATGCATGGCAGATAGTTCTTGTATTGTGTATTAATAATTTGACATATTACAATCTGGAAAGCAATTGTTAACACTAAGCACTGCTGTAGGGGATACAGTATACTAGTTTACAGGTTATTATTCAGGGATCATATCTTGGTGCATGGAACATTTCATATAGTTGATCTCCTGTTTTACAGCACCACAATCTTTGTCAGATGAGCCTCAATTAAGTCATGCTGTCATAGCCATAGCCATAGCTGTGGTGCAGAATGGGTACACATTTAGAGTCATACCACCACATACCAAAATAAACACAACAGTGTGGGTGTTTTAATTTTATTGAATGGTACTGGCATTTTTATTGATAGATATCCTGGACATCACTATTACTCTGCTAACAACTCATTTATTCATTATACACAGTACACATTTTAACCTAATGGCAGTTGACATTCTACTCCTTTCTATTTATTTACATTGAATACTGCAAGCTAAATTTTTATTCACCAACCTCCCAGTGCAGCCTTAGCAACCTGCAGCCATGGGTGTCTATGTTCGCAGCCCTCTCACCTGCAGCTTTACAGGAGGTAAAGAAACATTTATGCATACTTACTCACATACACAGGCTGGACTTTGGTGAACACTAATTGATACTGATACTTACTTCTGGGACATTCTGTGCTCATGTGTCTTGGGACCATTGGTCCAAGAGCTCCCTCTTCCTTTGCTTGAGGTCAGTGAAATGGTGCTGGACTTGATCACCAGTTTGAGGGATGCCAGTGCACTGGTGAGATCATATGCAATATGGTTCCAGACCTCCGCTTTGTATTGGCAGCCCTGGTACTGGGCCTGCTGCAGTCTCTCCTCATGGTCTTTCACTAGAAGTCCACCATGACCCTGGACTGTTAAATCCCCCAGTGTTGTGCCTGAAAGCATAATCCTCTCCTATGCCAGCCATAGTGCCTGCAAGGATGAGATACAACTGGCTATGGCTGTATTCCCAACTACAAGGTTTAAATAGAGCCAAATTCCCACCATTTGCCATCATTGGACCATTTTGAATATGCTGAGCTAAGCTAAGCAATGCACAAACATGCTTAGCTAAGGTTGGCAGTGCTTAAAGGGATAGATGTTGAGCACTGCTTACCAATGTGCAAATCCACTTAGCTGGGCTACTTATTCCTTAGTGTTTACATTTAATCAATGCTTATACCAGGTTAGCATATTTGAGCACTACTTAGCATTACTTAGGCTAAAAAAAAGTTTATGTTATTATTATATTATTTTGTTATATAAGTGAGTCTGGTGTTCTAACAACTCATTGAAGACTGCAATCATGAAATAATGGTATTAATTTGGCTTTCAGGCTTTTATCCTTCAGGGACTCCTGCTAATAAATATCCTGTTTTCTATCAACTTTCTATGTGTGTGATAGCAATTTTATAGGCGTGTCCCTAATTTATTATTAATTCCTCCCATCATTTGTACCTTTGTCAACATGCACTGCTGTAAGGGAATATTGGCATACATTTGCTTTCAGACATCTACCCTTCAGTAATTCATGCTAATGTATGACCTGTTATCTATCAACTTTCTATGTTTAAAATAGACATAAAAAGGTGTCAAAGGAGGTCAACCAAGTAAAGTCTAGTGAAACAACAGTATTTATTAAGCACTTTTCATTCGTCTAAATAGTAGAAGTTCCTCAGATAACAATTCACTCAAAAACATTCCATTTAAAAGCCTTTGAACTATGTCATGTATTCAAAACACTCCAATAACATCTTACCCCTAGTTTAGTCAACATTAACTCCTTAAAGTCTAGTACATATTAAAACGACCATGTAAAAAACCTTTTTCATTCCTACTTTCTTAACTAAAACGTGCCGCCATAGTCAGAAAATACATCTTTCCATGTATATGTAGTTTAAAAACAATACAATAAGCCACATTCATCACCAATCTCAAACATTTTAGTAATAAGTACTACCTTGCTAAACTTCTCAGTTTTAAGATGCACAAGATAGAACTCTTTACTAGTGTTCTTAAACTACATATACATATGGAAAGATGTCTTTTCTGAATATGGCGACAAGTTTAAGTTAAATAAGAAAGTAGAAATCAAAAAAGTTTTTTACATGGTTGTTTTAATATGTACTAGACTTTAAGGAGTTAATGTAACAATACAAGATGTTATTGGAGTGTTTTGAACACATGATATAGTTCAAAAGCTTTTAAATGGAATATTTTTGAGTGAATTGTTATCTGAGGAAGTTCTACTATTTAGAGGAATGAAACGCGCTTAATAAATACTGTTGTTTTACTAGGCTTTACTGGGTTGGCCTCCTTTGACACCATTTTATGTTTATTTTTAGTTTGTTGGTCTATTGTGTAACTTTCTATGTTTAGTGGGCAATATGTGTGCTTTACCCTTTTGCGGGACTCATCCCTTGTTATTTGTGCATTTCCACCCATGTCCTGCTTTAGCAGGTTGCAAAGGTGTCATACAGCACTTTAGCAATGCAGTGGGTTTGTCACAGAACTTGTCACACACCCCTTGCATTGCTTTCTTCATGCTGATGTTTCTTTCAGTGCCCGTGGATACTGAAATGATCATTATCCCATGTCAGTGTCCACAGATACTGAAATACTGGCATAATATTACAGTACATCTCTAAGTGCAGGGGGGTGTATTCAGTGTCTGTACATTACTTGGACACATCCCCTCCACTCGTTCACAGTTAGTGTCCATATAGGAAGTACAGCAGCATACCTTCATGAATATTCAAGGTGCACTGCTGCATTAAACAGACACAAACCCTTCAGTGCAAGAATAGTCTTATTCTTGCACAGAATTTCTTGAATCCTGGAGAGTGACTCAGCAGATGGTACAACAAAACTCTATCAAGCTGCAAGGCAAAGACAGAAAGATAAAGAAGACAATCATCAGACACCCTTTATAAGGGATGCCAGAAACAGCCTGCGAACCAGTCCAAAGGATATCAAAGGCAAATGGAAGGAGCCTCTGAATGAAGAAAAATCCAGAGAAGATGTACTGCCCAGACACAGCCTATGATGGAAGAAGAAGAAGGGTCGACCTTAGAAGAAGTATGAACTGCACTAAGGAAAATCAAGTCAGAAAAAGTATCACACTTGAATGAGATCATGGCAGACATGTTCAAGATGTTGGGTAAGTTAGGAGGGGGTACTCCTAACAATATGGAGAGAATGACATATCCCTGGTGACTAAAGAATAAGCATTCTGATGCCAGTGCACATGAACTAAGGAGAATTTCATAACTGTGGACAATAAAGAAGTATTAAACTCCTATCACACTGCATGAAAGTGCTGGAGAGTGTGATAGATAAATGAATATGCACAGTAGTAGTGAGTAAGGTGGGAAGTGAGCAGTTCAGATTCAGATCAGGAAGCAGCAGAACTGACCAAATGCTTGCAGTGATACAGATAGTTCAGAAGAAGCTACAAATGAGACCTCAACTGGGCAATCTGAAACTTGGAAAAAATCATATGACAAGGTTCCAAAAAAACTGATTTGGGCAGTCCTGCAATGGGACAAAGTACAGAAGCACTGATAGAATTAGTGCAGGCTATAGACAAAGACCTATTGACCCAAATAAGAGCAGTGGTCAGCTTCATAGAGGGCTCCCAGTGGGTGGGGGTGTTCATCAGGGTACAGCTCTGAGTCCACTATTGTTGAAATGGGTGATGGACTACATTAGTAAACAGGCCAAAGAGAACAGATTAATAAAACACATGTGTCCAGATAATGTGGCATTGCAAGCAGACTCTGAACAAGAACTTCAGCAAATTATAAGGGGAATGGAATGCATAACTAAAGGCACATAGGATGAAATAGAGTACAGACAAGACAGTTGTCATGGCAGCAAATGGGGAAACAGAAGCTAAAAATTAAGAGAGAAGGAAAATAGTAGACCAGGTTAAGAGATTGAAGTAGCTGGGAGGGGTGGAGGAGAAGAATGAAGTTGTAATGAGGCAGTCCAAGTTAAAATCAGAGGTGCTGCAGTCAACTGGTACATAGTGTCAGGGTCGGTGTGTGAAAGAAGAATGCCAAAGAAGCTGAAAAGTAAGGTGTGTACAAAACAGTGGTGCTTTCTGTAATACTGTATGGAACAGAAACCTGAGCAGTAAAGGCACAGCAACTGAGAAAGCTAGAGGCGATAGAGATGGAGTGCCTATCATGGGTGGTAGAAGTCAAATTGTGGGATAGATGCCAAAATGAGGACATTAGAGCAAAATCCAAAGTAGTTGTAATTGTAGAAAAGGTCACAGAGGACAGATTACAGTGGTCTGAGCTCATGTGAGGAAAAGTAGAGGACAATCTGGTGAAAAATATTTGAGAGGGTCAGTGAAAAGTCAAATGGAAAAAAGCACCCCCAGCAAAGAGAGAGAGAGAGATTGTATGAGGTAATACCTACAGCAGTCATGCACGACCATGGAAGAAGGTAGGAGTGTGGTATCCAGAAAGACAGAGACAGTTGACATAACAACCTTAGTCCACACAGGGAATTAGGAAAAGCAGATTTATGGCCACCATGATGATTATGATGGGGTAATGTACTAAACCCAGCACAGGATCAGTGTTTTATGGAAATTAAATGTCATAAACAAAATCAGAGGGTGTTGAAAGGAAAAATGGAGAGGTAGAATTAGTATAATGTTTGGCTGATGATGAAGGTTGCTGATAGAAGCCAGCAGTGAAAGAGAATATTTAAGCAGATTAGATTGATTTTGACTGGATAAAGAATGTCTGAGTTGTGGATATTTGCTGTTTGGAGCATAGCATATAATTTGTGATTACATTCTTGTATGCATGAGGTGGGTGAGAGAGGTTTGTTTTGTGAGGTCCACTGGAGTAGTAGTGAACAGAATAGTTGAATGCTGGATGCGGTGTTTGAGGTGTTGCAAGATATCAGTTTTGCTCAGGGGAAGATAGTTGTGCAAGAATAGGAAGGGGTGACAGCTTCATAGAGAGAAGATTCATGAGGATGAGAGGGATAGTAAGGATAGAGAGGGTTGACATGATTAAGGAGCATGAGGACAAGATTAACATGGTGCACAAGTTGGATATAACAGACTCTGAACTGCAAGAAGCAGTAGTTGAGATCTGTGAATAGAAGCAAGATGTGTGGTGATACTACAGAAACAAAATGAGAGAGGAACAGAGTAAGTGGAATAAAGGGAGAATTAGATTAAATTGTATTTATGGAATGTTACAGATCAATAGAAGAAGGAGAGGATGGAGGGGATTAGGACAGGGATGGTAATGAATAAGGGGATATGAGAAATGATTAGGGAATGAATATGTGGATTTGTACAAGTTAGTAGATGGAATAATGGCTATGTTTGGATCATGGCAAGGGAGTGGATTATAAGCTAATGAGTAGAAGAAGACAGACAGGACTATTGGGAAAGGGGGTGCTGGATTCAATGCCGTATCTGAAAGGGGGAGGTCCAGATGTGTTGACAGTGGAGGTTTATAAGAAAGTGGGCCTGCCCATTGCTTGAAATGCAATGAAGGTTTATAATAATGCAATGTTTGCACAGTTGATGAGAGACAATAGCTGTGATTTTGTAGAACATAAGGAGGTCACTAGAAAATATAAACTCTTTGCCCTATGCATTAGCAATGTAAAATCTTTGTGAGGTCCTTACGAGTAAGCTGGAGGAGTTAATACTTTTCATCATTCAAAAGAAGAACCAGATATTTTAAAGTATATTTCTTGACTGATTATTGCAGGGTGTTAATGTACTTAAATGCTGGGCTGGAAAGAATGGCAAGAAAGAGTTGAGCATAGTATTTATGAATATTCCCAAGGCCTTCAACTGTGTTTCATGAGGGTCAATAGTATGGGTAATTCAGACAACCACATCACATCACAGAGGCATTTTGCAAATGGTAGTATATCAGATAAGCTTTTTTTAGGAAGACGGAGAAGGTATCAATGTCTATATTTGCTGATTTTGCTTTTATTTGTCATTGAAATAAGGACTTTCTCAGAAATAAGGAGATAGTACATATTTCTGTGGATGACTGCATGCTTATGCTGGAACATGTGAGAGCTCAGTTGGTAACAGTATTAGACTTATTTTGCAAGTTTGTGGTTGACTCTGGATTAGTTTATCATCATTAAAATTCTATAGCGATGGTGATGGGTAGATAAGGGAGCTGCAGGTAAGTTTGTCATGGATCACTCATGGATTATATATTTGTGACTTCAATTCTATTGTACAATGGAATAAATAGTTAATAGGAACTGGTTAGATTTGAGTGAAAGAATAATTAGGATTCCTGATGAATGAATGGGAAGGGTTAGTATGTTGAGAGGGAGAAGACTGAGTTTGAAGTATGGCATTATTGCATATTATTTATCTTGGTAGATACTACAAAGTACTATAGATGGAGGAATTCAGAAGGTGTGTGAGATGTTTATATGGTAAGGCAATAGTGATAGGTTTGTAAAGGGTGATTAATGGTCAAATGTTATCCGGAAGTTGGGGAGATCTAGATTTATGTTGGTATCTGATGGTGGTAAACTTGACCAACAATTGAGATCATGTAGTAATTATTATTTGGATTGGGTTAGGTGGGAAAAGGGTCGGAAGAAAAGATATGAATGAATGTTTAATAAATTGGATAAGGATGTTGATAAAAATGGCAAAGAAACAATTACTAAGGGGCTGATGCATTTGGTTAATCATTAGAAAAAGAACTTGGATAGTTTAATAAGAAATGTGCTTGGGCAGTTGAAGTCTGATAGATCGAAGGAACTAGTAAGGGTGAGAACTTTAAGAGATTTAAGAACTGAAGGAAGAGAGGGAGGTTGCATCAATTTCAATATGTTGCAGAAGAAATTTTGGGTAAGCACAGGAAACTACTTTCTTTACAGGTGTTTGTTATAATGAAATTGATATGGACTAAAGGCAAAAGGAGACAGGAAATGAAGAGACTGGTTAGACAAGAATGGAAGGATCTTAGGGTTGGGGAGTTGGGTCATACATACATATGTAAGGAGACACCTAGCTAACAGCTACTATGGAGAAGTTGAGATCTCAGGTGATAAGTGGGTAGGTCACACAATTTGGAAGAGGCCATGAGAAATAGCTCAGGTGCTGAGGTCAGCAGGACCAGTAGGTGACATTCATTAACATTTTATTCAACTCCTTTGAGAGTCAATTAAGATGATTAAGGAGGGTTGGCAAATTCTTGGAAGAATGCAGAGTTATCTGTGCATCAAACGTAGACATGTTGGGTTTTCTTGAAGTGGAGGTAATATAGTTACACAGTCTGGCAGTTGGTAGAAAGATATTCAGGAAGGAGTTTGAGATAAACTAATGATTTTGTTTAAGGGGATGGTAGAATAACTTGGGATTGAATAGGGATTATAGAATGGAATTACAGTTGGCAGAAGAAGATTTTAAATGACTCATAGCTACAGGCTGGAAGTTGGTTAGACAGGTTTAATAATCTGAAGGGTTTGCTGCTCAGCTGGATGAATAGGATATGATTATGAAACTAGAAGTGGTTAGAGAAAATAACAGACTTGCAGCAGAGTATATCAGTTTTAAGAAAAAGATAGAAGGGAGTCAGGGAATAAGTTGGAATTAACTTAATAAAGTCATTTAGATAGAGGATGAATGGATTTGTGCTGAGACTTCATTATGTGCCAAGTTAGTAAAGTAGCTTTTATCACTGTGCAGGTACAGACCTCTAGGAAGTGTCAGACATACTCCTGTGTAAGATGATGTTTTCAATTTTGAGAGTTATCGGGGAGATGGGCTGTGGTTGTTTGTGTCTATGGATATGTGCCATATTTGTTCATAGGTTCATAGGTTCATAGGTTGGTACTAGGCTATCAGCCCTAGGGCCTATACAAGCCTAGCCATAACAATTCCCTGGCTATTTCTTCCCACATTATTTACTTTCCTGGACCCATGTCTAGCAGGGTGACTGACGTGATCCCTGGGGTGAATTTCCTTTCTCCCATCCAATTGTCAAGGTTCCTCTTGAAGAGGTCCAAAGAGGCACTCTGCTTGACATGTATGGGCAATCTATTCCAGAGTCTGGGGAGTCTCTGGGTCAGGAACCTATCCCTCCAGCAGGTTTTGTTTATTGTGATGACAAGGTTTAGATCCCTGGAGCGTGTAGCTCTGAGGGATTGGGATTTCTTTAAGTGTAGCATGTCCAACAGCTCTGGGTTTGACATGGCCTTGTATATTAAGCAGAGATCACCTCTGAGTAGACGATATGCGACAGAGTATAGCTGAAGTTTTTTAAGGCGGTCAGCGTAGGGCATCTGCTTTAGGCCTGTGATTCTTTTAGTGAGGTATTTCTGAGGCCTTTCCAGTTGTTGCAGATGTCTTGAGAGGTACATACCAAATGGGGCATTGTATTCTATAATGGGTCTAATGAGGGATGAGTACAGTGGGACAATGACCTCCTTTTTTCTGGATGAAAAGCCCTTCGTGATGAGGTGTGCCACATAGAAGGATTTCCTGACTGTTGTGGCGATGTTTCTAGTCTTTGTAACTGAGAAAAGTTTTATTTTTAGTATGTAGAGATTTCTGCCTGCATTATTGTATAGAGTTTTGATAGCTGTGTATGTGTATGCTGTTGTGTTATGCATATTATGTGATGGATTTTAATAATATTTTATACAAAATTTAATGAGAAAATTATTTTAGTATTCAGCATTGCATTAAAGGTGTCAGCAATCATTCTTTTAACATAAAACTACTTATTATATAGAAAGAAGTAAATACCTTCTTTTATAGAAAGAAGTAGAGCAGGCACGTCAATATTATCAGCTATTACTACTCTGTCAAAATTAATTCTATTGCATGGAGATTCTTTCCTTGTTTTATCATATATTGGACTATTAGCTACTGCACAAAAATATTACTCATTTGGATGCATTTTTTCCCATTTTACTTTTCCCTATCTTATACGACTTTTGATTTGCTGGCTTGATTTCCAACTGGTGGAAATTGGTCTACTGTTGGCTGAAGGAGGAGAAGAGGGGGAAGGCATGCCCAAAGGCATGTAAAGGCTAGGAGTGTGATAGTGAGGGTCGGAACTTTGAATGTTGGCAGTATGACTGGTATAGGGAGAGAGCTAGCTGATATGATGGACCAAAGAAAGGCTGGTATACTGTGTGTGCAACAGACCAGATGGAAGGGGAGCAAGGCTAGGTGTACCGGAGACAGGTTCAAATTGTTTTGTCATGTTGTGGATGGGAGAAGAAATGGCGTAGGGGTTATCCTGAAGGAACAGTATGCTAAGAGTGTCTTGGAGGTGAAAAGAGTGTTGGATAGAGTGTTGTTTATGAAGCTGGAAATTGATGGTGTAATGATGAATGTTGTTAGTGCATATACTCCACATGTTGGGTGTGCGATGGATGAGAAAGAAACATTTTGGAGTGAGTTGGATGAAGTGGTGATGACTGTACCCAAGGGTGAGAGACTGGTGATTGGAGCAGATTTCAATAGGCATGTTGGTTAAGGGAACAGAGGGGATGAGGAAGTGATGGATAGGTATGGTGTTAGGCAAAGGAATGCAGAAGGTTAGATGGTAGTGGATTTTGTGAAAAGGATGGACATGGTTGTGGTGAATACGTATTTTAACAAGAGGGAGGAGCATAGGGTGACATACAAGAGTGGAGGAAGATGCACACAGGTGGATTATATCTTATGTAAAAGGGCCATTCTGAAGGAGATTGGAGACTGTAAAGTGGTGGCAGGGGAAAGTGTAGTTAGGCAGTATAGGATGGTGGTTTGTAGGATGACATTGGTGATCAAGAAGAGGAGGATGAGTGTGAGGGCAGCACCAAGGATCAAATGGTGGAAATTAAAAAAGGGTAATTGTGAGGTGGAGTTCAGGGAAGAGTTAAGACAGGCACTGGGTGGCAGTGAAGAGTTACTGAACAGCTGGGTAACTACAGCAGAGCTAGTAAGAGAGATGGCTAGAAATGTGCTTGATGTGACATCTGGAAAGAGGAAGGAGGACAAGGAGACCTGGTGGTGGAATGAAGAAGTACAGGAGAGTATACGGAGAAAGAGGTTGGCGAAGAAGAAGAAGTGGGATTGTCAGAGACATGAGGAAAGTAGACAAGAGTATAAGGAGATGAGGTGCATGGCAAAGAGAGAGGTGGCGAAGGCTAAGGATAAGGCATATGAAGAGTTGTATGAAAGGTTGGACACTAAGGAGGGAGAAAAGGACCTGTACCGATTGCCTAGACAGAGGGACTGAGTTAGTAAAGATGTGCAGCAGGTAAGGGTGATAAAGGATAATGATGGAAATGTACTCACAAGCGAAGAGAGTGCATTGAGCAGATGGAAAGAGTACACTGAGGGGCTGATGAATGAAGAGAATGAGAGGGAGAGAAGGGTGGATGATGTGCGGATAGTGAATCATGAAGTGCAGTGGATTAGCAAGAAGGAAGTAAGGATAGCTATGAAGAGGATGAAGAATGGAAAGGCTGTTGGTCCAGATGACATACCTGTGGAAGCATGGAGGTGTTTAGGTGAAATGGCAGTGGAGTTTTTAACTAGATTGTTTAATGAAATCTTGGAAAGTGAGAGGATGCCTGAGGAATGGAGAAAAAGTGTTTTGGTACCAATTTTTAAGAATAAGGGTGATGTGCAGAGCTGCAGTAACTACAGAGGGATTAAATTGATCAGTCACAGCATGAAGTTATGGGAAAGGGAAGTGGAAGCTAGGTTAAGAAAGGAGGTGATGATTAGTGATCAGCAGTATGGTTTCATGCCAGGAAAAAGCACTATAGATGTGATCTTTGCTCTGAGAGTGTTGATGGAGAAGTACAGAGAAGGTCAGAAGGAGATGCATTGTGTCTTTGTGGACTTAGAGAAAGCATATGACAGGGTGCCTAGAGAGGAGTTGTGGTATTGTATGAGGAAATCGGGAGTGACAGAGAAGTATGTAAGAGTGGTACAGGATATGTACAAGGGTAGTGTGACAGGGGTGATGTCTGTGGTGGAAGTGATGGATGTGTTTAAGGTGGAGGTGGGATTACATCAAGGATCAGCTCTGAGCCCTTTCTTATTTGCAGTGGTGAAGGACAGGTTGACAGACGAGATCAGACAGGATGACTCAAGAATAATGAGTGAAGAACAATGACTTATATTCTGCTTTTACTATTAAATAAACTAAATTATTGTTGCTAGTCCATCTGTTTAGTGCTTTAGCTGATGCCAGAATTTTAACTCTCTTTTGTTCGCTTGGATCTTCTATATTAAATATGCAGTTAAGATCTACTGCTAAAATTAAACTACCCTTCCAATGAATTTGTAGTAAGTGTATGAGATCTTAAGCCACTCTTGTACCTATTTCAGGGATCCAGAAAAAAATAGCTAGTGTAAAGAGTTTGCCATTATATTTAATTATTACAAATGTACACATTCCATTGGGATCATTAATGGATTCCATGATCTAAGGCATTAGAGTAGATTTTCTCTAAAGTATAGAAGTTCCCCATTCTTTTGTGTTAAACGAAGAAGATGATAACATGTAGCAACATCATTTATTTAAATATTGTATATCTTTATTTATTATGTGAATCTGTTGAAAAAATGTAACGTCTCCTCTGTTTAATTTTAGATATTGCATTAGTGATTTCCTTTCGTTGCCGTTATTCAATTCATTTACATTAATAGATAATAGATTAAAACGATCAATACTGTATATTTAAACATATTAATTTTTAATACATAATATGACACCTTTATCTACCATAGCAATTTAATTGCATGTAAGACTGTAAAGCATTCCTTCAACACTATCTTAAACATTCCATGTTTTTTTAAATTCTTCCTTTCTACAAACTAAACTACTAAAACTCATAAATAACAAAAACATAAACAAGTCTACCTCTTGACATCCAGTACATCAGATCCAAATCCTTATTTAGAAAGTCAGTTAAAATTCACTTTAAGGAAAATAAACTATGTCTGTGCTATCTTCCTCCTGACTAAATTTTCTCTCAAATTAAACTACTTTCTTATCCTTACTTCTACATCTGTGAAACCCTACCTTTCTCCTTATTTCTCTTTATGGCAACTATATCATTCTTTCCTTCTCTCCTCTCTGTTTCTGTTTCTTTTCTGTAACTTATAAATTATTTAATTCTTCTTCATTTATTATACATTTTTTAGCCAATTTTATTTGTACTGGTTTTTAGTTTTTCTAAGACTTAAGGTCTATCTGTATTTTTTATGCTACAATATTTATTCATAGTACCAGTAATGTTAAATTCTATTGTTTATGTCTTTGTAAATTTTGATTGACTTTATGTCTAATTATTGAATGTTTATTGTGGAGCTTTTCTACTCGGTTCTCCACTGAAAAAATGCTTTGTTCCAGTTGGGCTAACCCAGTTAACAAATGTCAAATAAATAAATAAAATAAATAAGTCTACAACTATAATTGTAAATATTACTAATGAAACACAACCTGTCATGGATACCAAAGTTAACAGCAAACGGAACAAACAGTGCAACCACAACTAATAATCAAAAAAGCACTGTGTAGAGAAAAGCGATACACCGGACAGCTCAGGATTATTATCAAATAACAGTTTAATATAAAATGTCACGAGTAACACAAAGACGTTTTTCGTCAGTAATTCAGACTTCATCAGACAAATGACCACATTTCTAGCACATAATTTATATCAACTGCAATAAAACAATTAATTCAAACCATCCAATCCGGAAAGTTGCTCATAAATATTAATTAAATACAGCTTATTTAACCATAAAACATTCATGACCCAAAAGGAAAAACAATGGATAAATCTTTATTATTACATATTAAAACCTAACATCCACTAAACTAAATAGTTGAATAATTTCATATAATTTCTTAAACATAGGAAAAAGTTATAAATATATATGAATATATATGAACAGAATAAGCACACCAGCCATTTCATATAATGAAGACAACAGCACTCTCTAGAGGTCTTCTTAAAACATCACATGAACACATCACAAGGGATGACAAAATCATTGCTCCAATTCAAACTAACTAAAAAAAATATCATAAACCTAGCTCCAATAATATAAAATGAGCCATATTGATTATGTATAATAAAATCAATAAATATTTATATTGATATGAAATATAAAAACATATATAAATTATTTTAAATAAATTAATTATATAATAATACAATAAATATCTTATTATATAAATTAATACTTTGACTACTCATTAAATTGATATTAAGCAACTAAAAATAATAGTAATCCTAAAGTCTAGTCGCTCTCATTTTTAACACTGATGAGAGGGAGACAGAATCATTTAATCCTGGGACCCTATTGGCTTCTAAAACCAATTGCCAATAAAGTTCACGATACTCTATCTGAGTTTCCCATGGTCCACCTCTTTCATCCTGTTGTACCTCTTCATTAATAAAAAATGAATATTTTGCCAGAGGACAGGATAAAGTATGTTTATAAAGAGCATTGGTACATTTTTTATTTTTTATGTCGTTCAAATGTTCATATATTCTTCTCCTGATCCTCCTTTCCGTCTTCCCTACATAAAAACTGGAGCAGATCTTACAGGAGGCAATATAAACAACTCCAAATCAGTCACATGTACTATGCGATCTACTAAAAATTTATTTTCCCCTAGCCTCAACATATAAACTGCTTTGTTCAGCCATCCAAGGACACTGAGGACACATTTTACAAGGAAATGTGCCATTAGCTTTCTTAGTTTTCTTATTCCTTACATGTGAAGGGGTCAACCAGTCTTTAAGATTACGTCCTCTTCTAAAAATAGTTTTAAAATCAGTATTTCCAAAATTAAGATCACTAATTTCACTAAAATTATTCCACTCTTTAACCAGAACCTTCTGAATAATCAAGGCATCTCCACTATAATCAGTAATGAAAGCACTATTAAAATTATTACTATCTTTTAGAAAAGACTTCTCAAGTCCAACTGAATTCATGGTTTCAAGAATGTGACTGGACTTATCAACTTTACCAAGAATAGGATAAAATCTGTCATTTCTCTTGTCTAAAACTTCATCTTTTATTTTCACTATAAATTCTAAAGGGTATCCTCGCTCTAAAAACAACTGGGTCAAGAATTCACATTCAATGATGAAATCTGTGTCATCAGAGGTCATTCTTGAAATCCTTACAAATTGGCCTTTCACTATACTTCTTTTTTGGTGTATAGGGTGTCCACTAGAGAAATGAAGATAACTATTAGAAAAGGTTTTCTTCCTAAACACCTTAGATTTGAAATGATTTGAATCTTTAATTAGAGTAATATCCAAATAATTGATCAAATCTAAACTCATTTCATAAGTAAACTTTAAAAGTTCAGTGGTATTGTTTATATAAGAAATAAACTCATCTAATTTCTCTATAGAATCATTCCAAAGTTTCATGATGTTGTCCAAATAACGTTTATAAAGGACCCAACAATCTTTATAGGGCTTTGACGAATAAATTTAATTTCCCAAGTATTCAATACCATATTGGCAATGATGGGGGCACATCTTGCCCCCATCGCCACTCCACTCTTTTGTCTACAAAATTCCCCTTGAAAAAAAATATAATTATGTTTTAAAACTAATTCCATCATGACCAGACAAATATAAATCTCATCATCATTCAGGTCACCAGAGACCCTAATAGCTTCCTCAAACCAATTAAGACCCCTATCATGAGGTATGGAACCAAACAAATCCACTACATCAATAGTTACCAGAATAAGGTCATTGTTAAATATATTGTCCTTCACAGAATATAATAAGTCCCAAGAATCCATGAGGAAGGACCATCCTTTCATCATAATTCTTTTCAGTTTAACATCAATGTATCTGGCTAGAGTGGAAGTCACTGAACCTTCTGATGCAACAATGGGTCTTAATGGTGGGTCCAATAACTGCTTATGAACTTTAGGGATTCCGAAAATAGAGGGAATTATGGGTTTATCAATATTCAAAAATTCAAATAGCTCCATATCAATAAAACCTTCTAAGACCAAATCATATAAGGTGGAAAATATCTTCCTATAACCAATATGTATTTCATTTTTGGAAATAGATTTATACTTTAACTCATCCAATAAAAGATTGAACATTTTAGCTTCATAACTAATATTGTTCATAAAAACAATCCCACCCCCTTTATCTGGCTTCATAACTCTTAGGGTGGGATTTCCTTTAATATTTAATAGTAAATCATATTCAGATTTAGAAAGGTTAGATGGAAATCTATTGTTTTTAATAGCTAGTCTTAATTCCTTCTCCACCACAGTTTCAAAATTTCTCAGTTGAGCATGAACAGGGGGGTTCCATGTACTTTTCCTTTTTAGTGGATTTGAAATTACGTCTTCAGATTCTTTTTCACCAAACAACAATCTAAAATTGACTTTTCTCAAAAACATCTTCAAGTCTATTAAAAGTCTACTAGTATTACATTTTGTTCTAGGTACAAAATTAAGCCCCTTTGAGAGTAGACTAAAATAAACAGAAGTTATTTTGAGATCTGTGTAATTAAAAATAATAAAGTTCTTATATTCATCAGAAGTGCAAATCACATTATTCTCATCGGAGTCAGACTCAATTGATTGAAAACTGTAATAAAGCCCTACGTTTACTGTTGCCAGTGATTTATTTAAAAAGGAAATTATCTCCTGGCCCTCCCCTTCCATACATTCTGATGGAAATTCCCCTCCCTTTGGTTTTTGATCCTTTCTGATCTCCGTAGGGGGGGAATCCTAAAGGGTCCAAATTATCAGCCCCTGAAAATGAATCCTGATTAACAGGCATATCCTGTTTCTCATAATCAAAATAAGGAACAGATTTATAACTGCCTCTAGGTTTTGGGTACTGTAAATGATGTTGATATTCATATATGTCCCTATTTATCTTCTTTTTCTTTCTTTCCAAAATTCTGTCACATTTTAAATCAATATTTTTCCTTAAATCAAAATATTTTTTGTTTTCCTCAGTAACAGTAAACATTAAATCATTAATAATCTTAGCATTAACAGAGTCTATTTGTTCCATAAGAGTTACAAATTCAGCTTCATTTTGTTTGATTATGGCCCTCAATAAATCAAAGCCCCAACTATCAAACAACTGTAAAAGAGAAGCATGAAAAGGTGTACCTTCGGTAACATTATTGGGGAACTTAAAAACACGTAGCCCCTTTGGAACAAGTTTCTCAGATAAACATTCCCTCAGATACATGTTGTCAATGTTCAATATTTTGTATCTGAAAAGCAAGTAATTTAAAACAGATAAATTCTCAGCATATGTATAAACATGTCCATCATCTTTAGAAAGGAAGTCTTTGAATTCTACCTTTCATTTCAGCCAGTCATTCAAGGCTAGCGATTGGTATGTATTCTCATTAGAAGTGGCTGGGATACCAATCTCCCTTCTGCGCCTCTCGTTCCTGTCGCTGGCAGTCCCATCATTGTTCCTGTTAGAAAAAATATTTGGAGAACCATCCGCCCTATTTAACGGGTCCAAGGGACTGGAACAAGACTGTAACGTTGGTCTATTCCCACTCGAATGCCTCTGGGGAAACATAGCTCCTTGATTTCCTGGAATCGAGGCTGAAACATTGTGACGAACCAAGGAATCGCACAACGAAGTGAGTAAAGCAACCAGCTGGCTAAGCTGACCAATAAGTGTTGAGACCTCTTTCCCCTTCGGTGGATGTTCATCCCTGCCTACCGGGGAAACACTCTCCTCTCAATCCATATGAAACTAGTAAACAGCAAACGGAACCAACAGTGCAACCACAACTAATAATCAAAAAAGCACTGTGTAGAGAAAAGTGATACACAGGACAGCTCAGGATTATTATCAAATAACAGTTTAATATAAAACGTCACGAGTAACACAAACACGTTTTTCGTCAGTATTTCAGACTTCATCAGACAAATGACCACATTTCTAGCACATAATTTATATCAACTGCAATAAAACAATTAATTCAAACCATCCAATTCAGAAAGTTGCTCATAAATATTAATTAAATACAGCTTATTTAACCATAAAACTTTCATGACCCAAAAGGAAAAACAATGGATAAATCTTTATTATTACATATTAAAACCTGTCTAACATCCACTAAACTAAATAGTTGAATAAATTCATATTAATTTTTAATAGATAATATGACACCTTTATCTACTATAGCAATTTAATTGCATGTAAGACTGTAAAGCATTCCTTCAACACTATCTTAAACATTCCATGTTTTTTAAATTCTTCCTTTCTACAAACTAAACTACTAAAACTCATAAATAACAAAAACATAAACAAGTCTACCTCTTGACAACCAGTACATCAGATTCAAATCCTTATTTAGAAAGTCAGTTAAAATTCACTTTAAAGAAAATAAACTATGTCTGTGCTATCTTCCTCCTGACTAAATTTTCTCTCTAATTAAACTACTTTCTTATCCTTACTTCTACATCTGTGAAACCCTACCTTTCTCCTTATTTCTCTTTATGGCAACTATATCATTCTTTCCTTCTCTCCTCTCTGTTTCTGTTTCTTTTCTGTAACTTATAAATTATTTCATTCTTCTTCATTTATTATACATGTTTTAGCCAATTTTATTTGTACTGGTTTTTAGTTTTTCTAAGACTTAAGGTCTTTCTGTGTTTTTTATGCTACAATATTTATTCATAGTACCAGTAATGTTAAATTCTATTGTTTATGCCTTTGTAAATTTTGATTGACTTTATGTCTAATTATTGAATGTTTATTGTGGAGCTTTTCTATTCGGTTCTCCACTGAAAAAACGCTTTGTTCCAGTTGGGCTAACCCAGTTAACAAATGTCAAATAAATAAATTAAATAAATAAGTCTACAACTATAATTGTAAATATTACTAATGAAACACAACCTACCATGGATACCAAAGTTCCTAGTTTGCCTATCGAATAGACGAATTACTATAGTATCTCTCTACCTACCAATCCCTAAAAATTCATCAACAAATTAGGCAAAAGCTACCATGGCTTACCAATAATTAATATAATATTATATATAATTTAAAAATAATGAGACTATTAATTTAGTTATATAGTTTTCCATTTATAGCTAGTCTCCCCATTGTCTCCTTATACATTCAGTCACTATCTTTCTTCATAGATAAGAGCCTGCAGTCATTACATCTGACCTGGATACTACAGAAGCTCTGCCACAAGACCATCCTACTATAAGTTTACTGAGAATTTCATCATTGCATAACAGCCTATGATCATTACATTTGACCTCGTTACTGCAGGAGCTCTGCCCAAGGCCCTACTCCTACAAGTATACTGATAATTTTATCAACACATTTACCATGAAGAACCCTGCTGTATATTAACTTAAATTAGTTAAATTCATGTCTGCTCTGTGATTGAAAGTCTCTATGAAATAGTTTGTGCACTCTGTGGATCTCTTACTAAATTGCCTGCTGTCCTCTTTTTCTTGACCAGTAGACTATACTACATATGCTAGTTATTGAGTCTCAGGAACTGACAGAAAACCCGATGCACTTTGCATCTCTTTGTTAACTGCTTTATTCTGGTTATGAACTGATTTCTTTCACTTATAATTTGACATGAAGATGGCATGGCCACTGTAGTAGAATGTATTTCTAAATATCCCCTCATTGTTGTCTCCTCTTGCACTCAGTCACTATCTTCCTTCATACAGCAGGTATGTGTCATATGTTATTACATTTTTATTTGTTCTAAAACTGTGTATATCAGTGAAAAGACTTTGATAGTATGTTATATTTGTAACAATTTAATTCAGATTGGATAAGCTTTATGTATGCTGAGTAGGTTTCCCTTTAACACATATGTATGCAATATGAGTTGTTGGTGTTCTGGTATATACATAACACTGTTTTGGTGTATTGGTTAATCCCATGAATGTTTACTAAGTGATATTTTTTATTGCGCTTGTCAGTGTAGTGCCATGTTCTGATAATTTGCCAGATACATCTGTGTATTTACACTGCATTACAGTGGTTGTCTATCAATATACTTTCTGCTAAAACTACGTTGAACTTACATTCATGGACTTTCTTACCATCACTCTCTACTCTTGTATTTCCCTTATATTCTCTTGCCTTGACTTACTGTGGTCCTCCCTCTATCTCTTTATTGTATAATAAACACTAATGTTATTGCCTCAATATAATAGTACAGTTCAGTAGAATTTTTCCCTTTCTTTCATTTTCTGGCCCCACCTATGACAATGAACACAAAAATAATTCTCTACCACACACTTGCCTATTACAACAACAGCCAATCCTCAACTCTGGTGATCTAAGTTTTGCTGCAACAAATGTTAGAAGTATAAAAAATAAATCTCCTGAACTACATGCCTGGATTACCCAAGATAAGCTTGATGCTCTCTCTGTAACTGAAACTTGTCTTAAACCCAGCATAAATGACTCTGATGTTATATCTTCTGGTTATAATATCATCAGTAATGACCATATAAAGAAGAAATGTGGTGGAGTTGCTTTGATATTTCCCACCATCTACCAAATTTCCCATTACCGCATACCAGTACCAAATTTAGTTCAGGAGAGCTTCTTATTGCTTTCATCAAAATAAACAATTATAAACAAATGTGTATTATTGTTCTTTACATCCCTCCTTGTGACAATATGGCTATACTGGAAGATATCCTACATTAAAAATCCATAACATTTCCACAAGAAAAATACTACTGATTTGAATGTCAATTGGTTGGACATAAACTCTAACCCACCTACATTTCTACATTTAGCATGGACTTATATGGTTTCACACAACTAATTAATAGCTCTACACATTATAACAAGACATCAAATTCCCTATTAGACTGGATCTTAGTATCAGATCCTATCAAATACTCCACCATAGGTAGAATGTCAGAATCTCTCAGTGATCATCTCACAATCTATACAACCAGGCATCTCACACATCCAGGTAAACAGAATATTTATAAAACAACATGCAAACTTTCCAAGTTTAATTCAGAAATGCTCATTACTACAGTGTTATCTATTAACTGGACCATCCTAAAAGTCCTCCCTTTAGATGATGATGTAAATTAATTCAACACAACTTTTCTAAATATTCTAATTAGCCTTGCACCTCCTAGAAGAGACTAAAAACAAATAATGCAATCTGACTATCCAAAAAGAGTAGAATGCTAATGCACATTAGAGAAAAAGCATGGCAAGAATGGTAAAAATATAAAAGACCTCAATATCTTGAAAATTTCTGAATACTTTACAATCCTACTAAAAAGCGAATAAATGAAGACAAAAAGAGATACTATAATAAACTTCAGAATAATCTTACAGATGACTCTAAAAACTTTTAGATATCCATTAAAGAAATCTTACATCCTGGAGAAAAATTCAACCCAAATCCCTCTCCTGATAACTCACCACTCAAAACTACAATACAGTACAGCTCTTATTTTTGTCAATAGTATAGAATCTCTAACCAAGGATTCCTCAACATTTAATCCCACCCTTGCCCTACAGCCACATATCACCACATCCATATTCACCTTCAAATCTGTGCCCACATCCTATATAAAACTACTGTTAAAAAAACTTAAACAATGCTGTTCTTCAGCTGATGACCTTCCAAGTGAGTACCTTAAAAAACAGCCCATAGCTTTGCCTATCATGTCTCAATCCTTATAAATATGTCAATACAGGAATCCTACATTCCTTCTCTCTGGAAAAAGTCACACATCTTTCCTCAGCACAAAGGAGAAAATTCAACAGAAATTAATAACTTTAGATCTGCAGCAATCATATCTCCCCTCACCAAAATTCTTGAAAAAATGTATTCAAAAACATGTGCTAGATTATCTCCTGCTGGAAGAACTCCTATCCCCCAAACAACATGGCTTCTGTCTTTCCCACAGCACTAGAACTGCCTTTCTAACCTATATAGATACTTTCAATAAAGCAAGAGATAATGGCAAATTAATCTCTACCTTATTTATAGACTTGTCTAAAGTGTACAACATAGGTTCTCACAGCATACTTCTACTTCAAATGTCCTCACTAGGTCTCTGTCAGCCTACCCTTCTGTGGCTCAAAAGCTACCTGTGCAATAGAAATCAGTGAGTAAAATGGCATTCCACACTCCCTCCTTACCTCCCAGTCACCACTGCTGTACTACAAGACTCTGTCCTTTGGCCCTTCCTCTTTAACATTTTCAAAAACACCATTTATACAGCCACGCAATAGACCACCCTACTACAATATGCAGATGATTCCACTCTCATTTGCACAACTGACAACATGATACACCCGCAAAAAAATTACTCAGGAAACTTTAACAGCCATTGAAACATGGCTTTGTAACTCAATCCAAAAAAGAACAAACTACTACTCTTTTCTCTTCAAATCCCTCTCTCATGGAAAAAAATAATAATGTCTTCTCTCTTGATAATACAATTATTGAAGTCACTTCTCATAGTAAATTATTAGGGGTGATAGTGGATGATAATATTACATTCAACCTGCATATACAAAACTGTATAAGACAAATTATCAAAAAGTAAGAATACTTTACAGAGCTAAAAACTTACCAACACAACTAAAACTATACTTGCCACTACTTAACTCCTTCCCATTCCTTTTTATGGTGATTCCATCCTTACTAACCTCCCGGCTTCACAAAAATTAAAACCTGAACAATGGTATAGTAAAGTTATTAAATTTGCAGCAAATATCCCTTTCAGAACCCACCACTGTATAGCACAAAAAAGCCTAAATCAATTAAAATTGCCTCGACTAACATATACTCAGCGTCTTACCATCTATACAATTACCCGGCATCCATCTGCCTGCAATGCACTAAAACATTCTACACAATTGGATTCCCAGTTGTCATAGTGATCCATTGATCAAAAACTCATGTCTGTCTCCAAACCTATCAAATCCGCTGGGAATTGTCTGTACTCCTACAAGCTTGCTATGGTATGGAACTCCTTACTTATATCCATCAGATCAATAATCTCACTTCCATCTTTCAAAACCGCTCTGAAAGACTCCCTAGCAAAAATCTGACTCTGCTCTTGCTCAAAACCAGGAAAAACTATATCCCTAAATGTGAACAAGTACCTTATTCCTTATTACCTCCTTACATTCCCTTTTTCACCTACTTCCTTACTTCTATAAATTTCTCTTTCCTGACTTTCTCTCTAAATATACCATAAACCAGGTGTCCTGCACTTCATATTGCAGTCCCTGCTTGTATTAGATTAACTTGCATTTAATTTCTCCATTGCCTAAAATTTCTTTAAATATTAAATTATTGTCATATAACTTATCAGTTATTAAGCAATGTTTTTATATTATGTCTAATTTACAATAATTATTTAAACTACACATTTTTTTATTTATTTTTGAAGATTGTAAAATTATTGTTCTTAAAATGTTTTGTAGTAATTTGGAGCTTTTCTTCACGGGCCTCAGCTAAAAATGGGCTTCTACCCAGTCAGACATTCCTGGTATTCAAATGTCAAATAAATACTACATAAAAGTTTAATAATCCTTTTGTATTTATCAAAAATATTAAATAATCCAACAAATAATGTTCAATATACCTATTTAGGTAATAGTAACATAAATTATTCATTAAATATTCCTAAATTGTTTACCCATTCAACCTTATCATAACTAAATTTCTAAAGAAATAAGGAGAACAGAGTAGGGCCTGAAAATATAAAGACATCTGTAAACTTACAGGTGACAGGTAATCTTATCATAAAAAAGTATTATACAAAAGGCAAACCAGTACAGATATATATTCATCATGCTAAAAGATATACACATATATACAAAAGCTGTTAATTAATTTTACTAGTACAAGTGTTTCAAAATGGTTTAACCCTCTTACTATGATAAATATCAAAATATTTAAAAATCCTTCAGTTTATTAAACTAATTCATAAAAAAATATATACACTACTGAGGTCAAAGAGAATGTCTTGCTATTTCTATGGAGTTAAAAAAATTGCAGTCTATATTGTATTCAAAAGTTATAATGTGCTTAATTCAAATCCCATTCTCTCTTCCCGGGTTTAAATATATTAAAAAATCTACTTTATTTTCTATCAAAATGGATGTACTGATTCAACAATATAGCAGTCAGATTTCAACTCTGACTTATGAAATGTGTTGTTTCAGGTAATATTAGTGAATCTAATAACATATAACATGCAAAAAGATTCAAAGTTCCCATGACCAAGTTTCAAATTTCAGCGTTCAGTATATTTTCAAATATTTTATATGATTTTCTTTGTAAATTATATGAGATCTTGTACATTCACATTTTTGCCATATGTATGTATATGCAATATATATCTTTCTTGTAAGCAAATAATTTAAATATAATTTTCTTTCTTATTTTCCACTAATAATTATTTATTCTATATAACTTGTATTTCTAAAATCTCTCATCAAAAATCTATTTAATCATCAGTTCTGTATTTCAGATTAAAACATGTGTATATAGATGTTAATTTACTAATACTGCTTTTTTCTTAATCTTATATAGAAGATATTCCATTCATTGTGCATACACTATGCACATTATTCATAAGATGCCTATTCTTCTTGTTAATTCTGGTATCACAAACAATGTTGACTATATATAAAGGAATTCCTGCTTGTTTAATTTGAATACATGTTTTTAGCCATTATGAACTGCTGTTCTGATCTAAGCTTCACATCCTAAGATTAGAATGATGAACTTTGACCTAGATTTTCTTCAGAAGAACTCAAGGCAGGAAGTAAGACAAGCAAAAATCCAACATTCCAATACAATTGGGACATTCTTTTGTTCTCACACTTTTTGAAGTATTATTTGCTTGACAAATGACCTGTGAAAGGAATGTGTTACGCAGTAACAACAAAAATAAAATTGACAGCACTTTAACATTTCTAATTAGAATATTAATTTGATTTGACATTCAGTTCACCCAGCAATGCACATACTAAGCAAAGTAAAAAAAAATAAAATATAATTCTTAACTTATATGGTCTTAAATTTGCTAGTTCTATTGCTTATAATTTGATGACTTCATTCTACAAGAAATATTTGTTTACCAATTATAAATGCATTTATTAGTTTAGTTAAAGGAAATACATTATGTTTTTCATTGTAAATACAGTAAAACAGTAAAACTAGCCATTAATATTCTTTATCATGAAACACATTCAGCTTAAATTTAAATGCATGCTTACATATGTTTTGATACTTGAAGTCCAATACTGTTCTATTACTTAAAGGGTAAATCCACTGTTTCAGAAAATAAAAGTCCTGTAATCAGAAAATAAAAGTCACTTCTTTTAAGGTTTTAATGTTAGAAGCAGTTTTCCAGAAATTTAGCTTGCTCTGTCTCTTGAGTGCTATACTGTCCCATTTCATTTCTTTAGTATTATTCAGGATTTTACTTTCATTAACAAAAGTGGATGCCTCTCTTCCCGGGTTTAAATATATTAAAAAATCTACTTTATTTTCTATCAAAATGGATGTACTGATTCAACAATATAACAAAATAGACAATATAGAAAAAAAAATCAAAGTGTCTTTTATACTGTTCTTTTCAAGTTACTTTATCCATGTTAAGCAGGATTTTCTTTTACACATTACTTCACTGAAATATAATGCTGATTTGTCATTTTAATATTTATTAACAATTTCTAAATATTCCAACTTCCTTCTGGTGTCATCTTTAAAAAATATCTATTTTGGTATTCAGTTTGCCCATTTTAAGTAATACATCCTGCGTACTAGGAATTAGTGACAGGACGTCTTTTTAAAACAAGAATCCTGAGTACCATTTCATGAGTTCTCATGTTGAAGTCTCTTGACTCTTAATCAAGCAGTTAAAATGCTGACAGGAAAATTACAGCTTTTGAAGAACTTGAAGATATAAATTGTTTCTCTGATTATTAGTGAAAAAAATAGCTAACAAGTAGATCCAAATTTTAATTTTTTGCTTATATTTTTTGCCAGAGGAAAGTTTTCAGTCAAAGAACTTTCACCAGTTGCTCCTCTCAGTTAACCATCTTGGCCATGCCCCCCTTTTGAGTATTTTCTGATGTCTACTTTTATAAAAACTTCATTCTTAGATATGTAAAAAAAAAACAGCCACGCGTTTTCCACTTTTTTTGTTCATTTAACTGCTCTTTCTAGTTCCTATCACTATGTAATAGCTTGAAATATACTAAGTAGTTAATATATGTACTAAGTGTGTTGAGCTTAGTAATTACTATTCAAGTATGACTGACTAATTTGAGAAAAGAACAAGGCTTACCCTTTGTTTTTGCTACACTCCCCCATTTCATTTATAATATTAAACAGACAATTTTTGTATCCAAAAAAGTAGGAGGCCAGTAAACACATGTATCTTGCCCTTCCAATTCTGTTTAATTTCTATATAACTAATACTTTTGCAATACAATTGTTTCATATATGGACATTCCTTGTCAAACCATATTTTCTTTATGCTGTCTCTTGCAGTTCTTGTTCCAAGATAACACTGTGTAATTGTCATTCCAAATAAGTTACTCTTCCCTAACCCTAGACTGAAAATATAATGCCTCAACAACTGTACTTAAATTCTCAGGTGACTTTCCTCTAAATCAATCAAAGCTTTCCCATGTTTACTGAGCCAAATGGCACTTCAAAATATATACACACAAAAGAGAATTTTGTGTCTTAAGGGTGATATATTTCTTTATATGATAAAATATTACACAAGTTTCTATAGTTGATCTCTTTAGTCTAAATGCATACTGAGGTTTGTGGATTACACTCCTTACAAAAATGATCAGTTTCCAGATTGGAGAAGATGGAAAAAAGCATAGGAGTGTGATAGGGTAGTACAGCTTTACATCCCTTGCATTTTTTAAATTTCATTAATGCTCTCTATTCCATTATTTATAAGATTCAGAATTAATTCTTGTAGATATTGTCTAAATTGATATAATGCTAATTCTGAGTATTCCTTCTCATGTTCTGCGTATGTCACATTCTCAGTCCCACCAGGACTCATTACTTTATTTCCCTATAAAAGGCTTATATGTTCTCTAACCTTCTCAGTAGTTACTAAAGTTTACTTATTGTACTATTTGTGTTGTAATCCTTTTTCTTTACTTTTATTTTTTCTGGGGTTTTTTTCTGATACACGCGTTCCATGACTCTACAAAATAACAACAATAAGTACCCATCAAGCAAGCAGCCATCTTTACTTGAAGATCTTTGTATATAATGTACTAACAGGGTCGAGAACATGCTGCTATCTTTCCTTTCTATCTATTTCAATATTTCTTCTCAATTTTTTTTCTGCAAAATGACCTGATATTGTTTTAAACTATGCCCTGTTCCTAATTCTAGTTCCCTCATTTCCAAATAACTATTATTTTTTCTTCCTTGTCTAGGTTCTGATATTTTTGCATTATAATTGATTCATATGTTAAAATATCTTGCCAAGCCACAGTTACTTAAAACACTCCCTTGCAGCTCTTATCCTGACATACCACTGTGTAACTGGTAAATTTAATTTGTCAAGAACATGCTTGTTTAAAATATATTTCCTTTATCATCCAACATCTTATCAGTCTGTTTTTGTAAGTTCTCAGCAAATGTAAGGCTCTATTATTTAACAAATATAAAAAGTGCCACTGCTGTCACTGTCAACATCATAGCTTGTTATTTGGTATTCATTACATGGCTCTACACATCGTGTAGAATGTCAAAACAAAGATAAATGGCAGAATAAGCTAATTACAGCATAACGAGCTGATTTACATGCAAGTTAACCAATCTAATGTGACAGAGCCATTCAGAAAGCTATAAAGCAGTCAAGTACATTCAATGTTCACTTTTGCCTTGAACTCCAAAACCCTTTGGAATACAGGCAAGGTTACACTTAGAAGAAAATGTTAGGGGTTGCTGCTATCATTATGCCATATATGCAAGAGGATTTAAATCAAGGTGCTGCTGTCAGACCTTGGGCAAGAAGAAGCAGGGTGCTTAGACCCCATTTGACATATAATGGACAGCATGTCACAGACATAACAGAGCTATGTGAGGTGGATAGGGAAACACTAGGGGAAGTATGCAATCTTTCCTCCTCCACCTCAGGCCCCATGTAAATCATGGAGAACCCATCTCAGTGCAATCAGAGGGATGTGTACCATTATGTATACTACTTACTGGTACCTTCCAGTGATGTACAGTGGATATATTAAGGATATCATGAGTATCAGTCTCTAGAATATTACATCCATGCAATGCTATAACCTGCAAGGCATCACATCTGTTTCCCATGTAGCCCACAGGACAGAGCAAGAATCATTCAGGGATTTTATGCAATAGGTCACTTCCCTGAAGTGTTGGGAGCCAGAGATTACACAAACATAGATATAAAAGCCCCACACAATAAAAAGGGAATGAAGTACATCAACAGAAAAGGATACCATTCTATAAACTGCCAGATTGTCTGTAATGCCCAAGGGATCATCTACAATGTTTTTTCAGGTAGCCCAGGCATTTTTCACAACTCACATATGGCATGCCTCTCAGCTATACACAAATTTTGCTAGGGATGACTTTTCACTAGACCATCTAGTGTGGAATGCAGGTTATGCTCTGATGCCCTGGCTCATGACACCCATGACAAACCCACACAACTCCAATGGCAAAGGATACAATGAAGCCCATGCTCATACAAGGAATATCATTGAACATTTGTTTGGATTGCTCAAATTGAGGTTCTGGTGTCTAGACTCATCAGTAGGTGCCCTGCAGTATGACCTAGGCACAATACTAATAGTCTAGGCCATTGTACACAATAAAATTCTCAGGAAACAGCTTTAACAGGGACAGCAAGTGGGGAGACCACAGTTTCAAGGACCACAGTCAGGGCCAGCAGCTGCAGCAGATACAGATAAGGAGCTGCATATGGTGTTGTCAGAAGGAGGCATGCACAGTATGCCCTGATTCTGGCTAAGAGATAAAGGATAGCACACAAATTGATCACCTAGGTCAAAATTTAAGATCCCACACACATGCCAGTATGAAAGCTGTTGCCTGTCAAACTCCACAACCTTTACATAACCATGTAATGGCTTTATTCTGATAGCATCAGACTGGGAAAATACCCAAGGACACAATTTGTACCATCAGTAATAACAAGGTAAGTGTGAAACCTGTAAGGAAAAAAATGTTACATAATTCAGCATGTTGTTATGGAAATATGTATATGGCCTATAAGCAAATCATTTGCCTGAGGTGTCCACTTATGTCAGTAATAGCTTCTAAGACTGATGTTTTCAATAGACAGCTATATATTCTACCTAATACAGTCCATTTTACTTGTCTATAAACCATGAGCAGTCAATTACATCATTACTTGCACAAGTACAGCAAAAAGCAAGAATGATATACATACTGCTCTGACTGCTTCACTTATGATACTAACTAAAGTACAATGAGGTTCAATAATTATATAAACAATAATTCACAAATGAGGAGGAACATGAAATCAAAACCTTTTTTTCTGTAATACATATTGATAAATGCAACCTTGTGAATAAGCAAGTAGTAGCTATCCACTGTGTGCATCAGACATATACGTAAACCTAAGTCACAATGACATGTGAAAACAGCAGGGCACTGTCATCATCATTTGCATAGGATGGGGGGTGGCAGGATATCAGGGTTGACATCAAATAAATGAGTGTGTGCATGTAAGAAACACATGTCTCTATAAAAGAATACAGTGGCCAGGGCCAGTAGCAAGAGATGTATAGCACTCAGCAGTACTGTTTAGATAGCTTCCATTTGTGTGAGGTGGTATGGGCAAGTGCTTTTTTTAATGTGTGCGTGTGTGTGTGTGCGTGTGTGTGTGTGTGTGTGTGTGTGTGTGTGTGTGTGTGTGTGTGTGTGTGTGTGTGTGTGTGTCTGTGTGTGTGTGTGTGCGCGCGCGCGCGTGCGTGTGTGCATCAACACAATCAAGCACTGTGCTAACACTACGCCCTGGCATCTTGGACAGCTGTGAGCTGTGAATACTAGAGTCATCAGTTTAGCATTGCCACCAACGACCATGAAAAGTACCTCTGCCAGGAGTTGCATTGTTGCTACTTCCATGGGAATGGCTAGAAGTCAAGGTGCTACCTCAATGTGAATGATGTCTGCTGAAAGAGCTTTAATCATGACTATGCTGAGTACCATGACCCTGTGACCTATGACTTCTGTATGTGGACACCACAAACATTGACAGAGCAGTGATAGTAAGGACACTACAGGAGTATGATCTGGCACAACCACCTCTGCTAACATCAGAAGATGTGGAGGCTCTCTCAACACATGGATGCCCACTCCCCTCCAGCAGACATTCTGTCACAGACACTGCCCGATTCAGTGTGTCATTCATCCTGTCCAAGGAATCACCCATGCAGTTCATGAAGTCATGTACATCAGAATGCATGACATTTAGGACTCAAAGTATTCCTTCTGAGGCACTGGTGGAAAATGCCCATGCCTCCATTATAGCCCTACACATACTTCTGGTGGAAGCTAATGACACATCAGTATCAGGAGCAGGGTGAACAGCAGGCTTCTTGCAAGCACCTTTACCAACCCTCTTGTGTGGTACCTTACCCTCAAGATTGCTAATGGGAGACTCTACCTGCTCTACTAGTAGAATATCCACACTACCCTGATCAACTGTGCCACCCTGAACCTGTCCTATATTGGGGGGGGGGGTCCATCTCATGGGTATGCATAAACATATGGATTGTGTCCAAAACAGGAGCTTGAGCATGGGAGCCAATACTTTGGTGTCAAACTAATCTTCTGAACCCCAGACTGTGCCACTTCCTTACCACCACTATCATCAGAGGTTACCAATACTATTTCATCAGGTGGTGGGAGCTCCACATTGTCACTGTCTGGATCACCTATGATAACAAAAAACAAACACAACAAAGAAAGAAACAGGGAATGAAAATAATTATAACTTTGTTATATGAAAGGTATGTTAGCCTATAATAGATGATAAAATAATATATTAGTCACATTTAGACCTACATCTATCGTATATGCACCAATAACAATAAAAAGGTGTGCTTACCATGTGCAGGTGGGTTGACAGCCTGCAATCCAGATGTCCCTGTATGTAAGGAAGACAGAGGAAAGAAGGCTGATCCACCTCTACCTCTCTTTAACTGTGTTGTCTAGCTCACAATTATCACTGGCTCTAGATATATCAGAGATATAAGATATACACATACAAAGATATATAGAATGACAATTACATTATTTTATTTGTATTTTCCATACCTGGGAACTTCTGCTTAAGACACACTGGGTCTTACATCCATATCAGCACCAACATCAAGTATTCTGTTTGAGGGGGATTCAACTCTGCTCTGGATCTCTGACAGTGGGAAGAAACTCCTTTATTTCAGGTAGTGGTGGTTCTGTAGCAAGACCACTCCCCATAGCCGCCTGTTCATTGCCAACTGCAGCTGTCTACATTGGGCAGAGATTATCATATCACTCGCCCTGTGTCATATCTGCAAGTCAGTTCTCCCATGCCCTCCAACAGTATTCATGCTGTTAACCACCTGCTGACATATCCTGTCTTGGACAGATTTGTCACCTCTACCTCTCACTAAGAGAAAAGTTCCATGGCAAAGGAAGACCTGTATAGTGACCTCATTTTCTGCATCATGAATGGGGGTTTGTGTGGTACAAATGTCTTGGGCACCATATATCTGTACAAAATGAAACAGAAAAAAGACACAAAATTAAATTTGCAAAATACAGATAAGATGGCTGTGAACTCAACTATGTATGAACGCATCCATTCATCATGCACACAACAATTGAAAAAGGTTATGCTCTCTACGTCTACATAACAGTTAATACTGCCCCCTGAAAAGGAAATTTGTTATTTTTTTTAATTCATGCAAGCATAAAGTTCAGTATAAAAACTGCAAAAAAATTCTTGAGGCAAACACATTATTTATTAAAATAGTATTGTGATATGGAATATCTCAGCATAAAGAGATTCAACCATATGCACAGTCATGAATTCTTTTATACCTAACAGGAAAAAAATAATTAAGTTCATGCAGAATTTAAAGCTGTCATAACTATGACAAAATACATTTGCACTCATTGCAAAATATGTGGACAGGATGACAGACATTTTATATGTTTTTATCTAGATATCTTTATGTGTTTACTTTAAAAAGGCTTATTCCAGAAACAGTTCATGTAAAGAACAGCATACATATACCTTGTAATGTCTGCATAGCTAAAAGAAAATATTTAACAGCTGCTTGTTAATTTCTTAATATGGTCTAGCCAACCTTTGTTAATAGAATTAAAAGAAATGCACTGCAGCAGCTTAAAATTAGAATCTACAAAATACAGACAATCCGCTACACCCTCTAAAAATTCATAAAATAATAATAATTATACCTGTTTTGTATCACAGACAACATTTATGTAAACATTAATGATGTACAAGTAGAAAAGTAGATAACTATTGCAGTGCCATCTTCATGGGTGAGGAAGCCAGCCATATAGATTTCACAGTCTTAAAATATTATTTGAGCTGCACAAGTAAAACCATCTGACCTTGCTGTGAAGTTATACTCCACTCTTCTGCAATAACTGTTCAAATTCCTAGAAAATAACAACTACACAATTATGTCAGATAGCATTCCATAGCAAACTTTGTAATGTTGACACATAACTGATATAAATGATCTATGCCAACAGTAAATTATAATATATATATATATATATATATATATATATATATATATATATATATATAAAAAACAATGGTTGTTTATTGGGCACTGTAATACATCCTTAATGTTAAACTGAAAGCATTCTGTAAAAAAGCAGCAACACACCTTGCCAAGAAAGTAGTTTAAAAAGAAGATAAATCTCCTCAATGTGTATTAAGCAGTATCATGCTCATGCATCAAAACAGTCTCTCAGCTATGATAAAGTTCCTTAGCTACACAATTACCTTTATGTAGTGCAGATTCAGCCCTCTGAGCACTATAGGTATGCAAATTAGGTGTTAAATCATCAGCATTCCTGAATGACAGAATCTGCACTAAGTGCAGGTGCAGGTAGGGTAAATATTGTGTAAGGTGCTACATGATTGCATGTATGCACCCTTGCACTACATGGGTGAGCATTGAGAAGTGTTACCTTCTAAAGATTTGCATGTGTCAATGATTAGTCAGACGGAAGGAAAAATCACTGTTTCACAATCTACCCTACTTTATGTACACTTACTGAGAGTGTGTCAGGAAAAATACTCACAAAATAGTCTAGAAGTACAGTGACTTATTTAGGAGAGCAACATTCCTAACACTCAAATGCTGTTTTAATTACCACAGTTGCTTCTTCTTACTAAGACTTTCAACATCCCTAGATTGCAAGTGTACTGTGTAATTTCACTTAGTGCATAGTACTGTGAACCAGGTGTTTAGGGCACCTTTATAGTTATGATTTCTAGTTTATGACCCTGTTTGTCTATGGAAACTTCCTTTTGAACTTGGTTCAAGCAATTCTATTTTTTTGTATATCTTGTTTGTTTCTCAATATTCTAACCACTGTATGCTGCATCAATTGTAAAACTCTGATTTTTACTCCTTTTGTATGTTCTATGCTCTTTGTACAAAATAGCTATGTTTATATAATTTTTGTATTATTTTTATTATTTTTTTATAATTTTTGTACTATGTATTTGAAGCTTTTCTACTCGGGCCTCTGCTGAAAATGGCCACTTTGTGTCCAGTCAGACTAACCCGGCAAACAAATGGAAAATAAATAAATACATAAATAAATAAATAAATAAATAAATAAATAAATAAATAAGAAATGTACATCTTCAAGAGATTACATCACTCACTGATGCAGATGCCATATGCAATAAAACTGATATACCATTGCTCTTAAGAAGGCATAGATAGGGGAATGAAGCACTATATACTAAGAGAAGAATACAGCTGCAACAGCGACAGAAAGGAAAACAAACCAAAAAGAACTTGAACCATGGAATCATTTATTCACTCTAGCTCCTCAGTAGCAAACCCTTCAAGGAGTATAACAAAGCATTCGCAAAACATAGAATAAATATATGACACAAATAATCGACAAACCAATCAAAAACATTAATTAATTAATTAATTAAATACTTCCAATTAAGTTCAGTATTTAACTCAACAGGCTCAATATATTATATTTTAAAATAAATATAGCTTTTGTATATAAAAGTTTCTCTTTAACAGAAATTAAAACACCCATAGGTACATTAATTTTTTATAAAATACTTCCCTTAAGAAGTTTAAGATTAGAATAGAGCTGCAGTTGTCCACTCTTTGTTTAATGTTACTGTTGCCAATATCCCAATTGCCCAGATATTTACCTTCAAATAAGAAAGGACAACTTTCATAACCTGTTTCTGTTGTACATTCAGTGTGACGATGCAATGTCTCAGTCTGAGTACACCTATTTTTCTTTTATCCTTGCTAAGACATAAGACATAACTTTCTCTGTGGCAAATATTGGAAATAATCTGAAATGGCTGTTCTTAATACCCTGAATTTATGGTTCAAATCCATACAGGTTACTGTTGCAAGGTAACAAAGTTAGGGAAACATTAGAAATGCATATTTAAATTACTTTTTTCAAAATGTGTACTTTTTCCCTTTATCCTTTGCATTTGGCATTGAGTTTCATTGACTGGCAGAGATCAGTAGCAACAAATGGAAGCTAACTTTCCAAGGTAAAAAAAATGGTTTAGTTTGGAATGCCATTAACAGCACAATCGAAATTGTCAAGGTGCACTTTCCTCAGCATTCTGGAAGTACTGAGTGGAGAAATTCAATCTGTCACATACCTATTTCTGTGGCATAACAGTACAGTTAATGTAGGGGTCAAAACCTATTTATTAATCATTTTACTGAGGGAAGTCATAATAAATATTGATACTCATGTTGGTGTACGAATGTGGTGAGGTGGGAAACTCAAGTAATGTCAGTATTGTGTAAACTTGACAGACAGCTATGTCTTTTGAAATAGTCACTATTAACTGTGTGTGCTGTTTGAAAAACAAAAGCATTTCTGCTGTTGCCTGTCCCCTTTTTCATTCCTATGGCATTACATAAAGTCCTGATAGTGCAAGACATAAGTGATAATAGTGATGTGGCAAGGAGATGTGAGAAGGCTGAATGTGTCAGTATAATGCACTAGTAGTTCTACTCATTGCTAGATATACACTTAGATTAATTTCTTGTTTCTTTAAATTGTTATATAAAACAATATTTGTAATGTTTCTATTTAGTATTACCTTCTGCATTGTCGTATAGCT